>NW_028161567.1:154710-244013 GCF_964263955.1 Coregonus lavaretus | reverse complement strand
GCTTAAGTATACCAACCAAAGCCCCTAGAGTTTCCTTGGGTTGGCAGAGAAAAGAAAGTCAACTGAAATCTAGATAATAAACAGAGGATACACATAATGGATTTGACTGGTTCGGTTTTCTGAATACATTTGAATGTATAAATAAACATAGTTATTTCTGGTCCATGAGTGCCCTGGCAGTGACTATAAGAGAGGAAATATTGTAGGCTACTGCATACTAAAATATATTACACTTCTTAGTTTCTAGCTAGTGTTTGTGGCTGACAAACATTGTGATATCCGTTACATATCAATTCTACACAATGACGTGATTGTTTGGAATAATGACTCCCTACATACACAGGCGAGAATGAAGAAACCACTACAGTAAAGAACATGTATCTTTCCGTAAGATAACCAACATACTCTTTCCACAACTCCTGAACCAACTCTGGCTCACTATTAAAACATCTTCCCTCTATTTTCATCTGCCTACAGTATAATGCTTTACAAATGTGGTTCTACTGTGGTATCTAGCTACAATATAATGTTTTACAGCTGTGGTTCTACTGTGGTATCTAGCTACAATATAATGTTTTACAGCTGTAGTTCTACTGTGGTATCTAGCTACAGTATAATGCTTTACAGCTGTAGTTCTACTGTGGTATCTAGCTACAGTATAATGCTTTACAGCTGTGGTTCTACTGTGGTATCTAGCTACAGTATAATGCTTTACAGCTGTGGTTCTACTGTGGTATCTAGCTACAGTATAATGCTTTACAGCTGTAGTTCTACTGTGGTATCTAGCTACAGTATAATGCTTTACAGCTGTGGTTCTACTGTGGTATCTAGCTACAGTATAATGCTTTACAGCTGTAGTTCTACTGTGGTATCTAGCTACAGTATAATGCTTTACAGCTGTAGTTCTGCTGTGGTATCTAGCTACAGTATAATGCTTTACAGCTGTAGTTATACTGTGGTATCTAGCTACAGTATAATGCTTTACAGCTGTAGTTCTACTGTGGTATCTAGCTACAGTATAATGCTTTACAGCTGTGGTTCTACTGTGGTATCTAGCTACAGTATAATGCTTTACAGCTGTAGTTCTACTGTGGTATCTAGCTACAGTATAATGCTTTACAGCTGTAGTTCTGCTGTGGTATCTAGCTACAGTATAATGCTTTACAGCTGTAGTTCTACTGTGGTATCTAGCTACAGTATAATGCTCTACAGCTGTAGTTCTACTGTGGTATCTAGCTACAGTATAATGCTTTACAGCTGTAGTTCTGCTGTGGTATCTAGCTAAAGTATAATGCTTTACTGCTGTGGTTCTACTGTGGTATCTAGCTACAGTATAATGCTTTACAGCTGTGGTTCTACTGTGGTATCTAGCTACAGTATAATGATTTACAGCTGTAGTTCTACTGTGGTATCTAGCTACAGTATAATGCTTTACAGCTGTAGTTCTACTGTGGTATCTAGCTACAGTATAATGATTTACAGCTGTGGTTCTACTACGGTATCTAGCTACAGTATAATGCTTTACAGCTGTGGTTCTACTGTGGTATCTAGCTACAGTATAATGCTTTACAGCTGTAGTTCTACTGTGGTATCTAGCTACAGTATAATGCTTTACAGCTGTAGTTCTGCTGTGGTATCTAGCTACAGTATAATGCTTTACAGCTGTAGTTCTACTGTGGTATCTAGCTACAGTATAATGCTCTACAGCTGTAGTTCTACTGTGGTATCTAGCTACAGTATAATGCTTTACAGCTGTAGTTCTGCTGTGGTATCTAGCTACAGTATAATGCTTTACTGCTGTGGTTCTACTGTGGTATCTAGCTACAGTATAATGCTTTACAGCTGTGGTTCTACTGTGGTATCTAGCTACAGTATAATGCTTTACAGCTGTGGTTCTACTGTGGTATCTAGCTACAGTATAATGCTTTACAGCTGTAGTTCTACTGTGGTATCTAGCTACAGTATAATGCTTTACAGCTGTGGTTCTACTGTGGTATCTAGCTACAGTATAATGCTTTACAGCTGTAGTTCTGCTGTGGTATCTAGCTACAGTATAATGCTTTACAGCTGTGGTTCTACTGTGGTATCTAGCTACAGTATAATGCTTTACAGCTGTGGTTCTACTGTGGTATCTAGCTACAGTATAATGCTTTACAGCTGTGGTTCTACTGTGGTGTCTAGCTACAGTATAATGCTTTACAGCTGTAGTTCTACTGTGGTATCTAGCTACAGTATAATGCTTTACAGCTGTAGTTCTACTGTGGTATCTAGCTACAGTATAATGCTTTACAGCTGTAGTTCTACTGTGGTATCTAGCTACAGTATAATGCTTTACAGCTGTAGTTCTACTGTGGTATCTAGCTACAGTATAATGCTTTACAGCTGTAGTTCTACTGTGGTATCTAGCTACAGTATAATGTTTACAGCTGTGGTTCTACTGTGGTATCTAGCTACAGTATAATGCTTTACAGCTGTGGTTCTACTGTGGTATCTAGCTACAGTATATAGCTTTACAGCTGTAGGTCTACTGTGGTATCTAGCTACAGTATAATGCTTTACAGCTGTGGTTCTACTGTGGTATCTAGCTACAGTATAATGCTTTACAGCTGTAGTTCTACTGTGGTATCTAGCTACAGTATAATGCTTTACAGCTGTAGTTCTACTGTGGTATCTAGCTACAGTATAATGCTTTACAGATGTAGTTATACTGTGGTATCTAGCTACAGTATAATGCTTTACAGCTGTGGTTCTACTGTGGTATCTAGCTACAGTATAATGCTTTACAGCTGTGGTTCTACTGTGGTATCTAGCTACAGTATAATGCTTTACAGCTGTAGTTCTACTGTGGTATCTAGCTACAGTATAATGCTTTACAGCTGTAGTTCTACTGTGGTATCTAGCTACAGTATAATGCTTTACAGCTGTAGTTCTACTGTGGTATCTAGCTACAGTATAATGCTTTACAGCTGTAGTTCTACTGTGGTATCTAGCTACAGTATAATGCTTTACAGCTGTAGTTATACTGTGGGATCTAGCTACAGTATAATGCTTTACAGCTGTGGTTCTACTGTGGTATCTAGCTACAGTATAATGCTTTACAGCTGTAGTTATAGTGTGGTATCTAACTACAGTATAATGCTTTACAGCTGTGGTTCTACTGTGGTATCTAGCTACAGTATAATGCTTTACAGCTGTGGTTCTACTGTGGTATCTAGCTACAGTATAATGCTTTACAGCTGTAGTTATACTGTGGGATCTAGCTACAGTATAATGCTTTACAGCTGTGGTTCTACTGTGGTATCTAGCTACAGTATAATGCTTTACAGCTGTAGTTCTACTGTGGTATCTAGCTACAGTATAATGCTTTACAGCTGTAGTTCTACTGTGGTATCTAGCTACAGTATAATGCTTTACAGCTGTAGTTCTGCTGTGGTATCTAGCTACAGTATAATGCTTTACAGCTGTATTTCTACTGTGGTATCTAGCTACAGTATAATGTTTACAGCTGTGGTTCTACTGTGGTATCTAGCTACAGTATAATGCTCTACAGCTGTAGTTCTACTGTGGTATCTAGCTACAGTATAATGCTCTACGGCTGTAGTTATAGTGTGGTATCTAGCTACAGTATAATGCTTTACAGCTGTAGTTCTGCTGTGGTATCTAGCTACAGTATAATGCTTTACAGCTGTAGTTCTACTGTGGTATCTAGCTACAGTATAATGCTTTACAACTGTAGTTCTACTGTGGTATCTAGCTACAGTATAATGCTTTACAGCTGTAGTTCTGCTGTGGTATTTAGCTACAGTATAATGCTTTACAGCTGTAGTTCTGCTGTGGTATCTAGCTACAGTATAATGCTTTACAGCTGTGGTTCTACTGTGGTATCTAGCTACAGTATAATGCTTTACAGCTGTAGTTCTGCTGTGGTATCTAGCTACAGTATAATGCTTTACAGCTGTAGTTCTACTGTGGTATCTAGCTACAGTATAATGCTTTACAGCTGTAGTTCTACTGTGGTATCTAGCTACAGTATAATGCTTTACAGCTGTAGTTCTACTGTGGTATCTAGCTACAGTATAATGCTTTACAGCTGTAGTTCTACTGTGGTATCTAGCTGCAGTATAATGCTTTACAGCTGTAGTTCTACTGTGGTATCTAGCTGCAGTATAATGCTTTACAGCTGTAGTTCTACTGTGGTATCTAGCTACAGTATAATGCTTTACAGCTGTAGTTCTACTGTGGTATCTAGCTACAGTATAATGCTTTACAGCTGTAGTTCTACTGTGGTATCTAGCTACAGTATAATGCTTTACAGCTGTAGTTCTACTGTGGTATCTAGCTACAGTATAATGCTTTACATCTGTAGTTCTACTGTGGTATCTAGCTACAGGATAATGCTTTACAGCTGTAGTTCTACTGTGGTATCTAGCTACAGTATAATGCTTTACAGCTGTAGTTCTACTGTGGTATCTAGCTACAGTATAATGTTTACAGCTGTGGTTCTACTGTGGTATCTAGCTACAGTATAATGCTTTACAGCTGTAGTTCTACTGTGGTATCTAGCTACAGTATAATGCTTTACAGCTGTGGTTCTACTGTGGCATCTAGCTACAGTATAATGCTTTACAGCTGTAGTTCTACTGTGGTATCTAGCTACAGTATAATGCTTTACAGCTCTAGTTCTACTGTGGTATCTAGCTACAGTATAATGCTTTACAGCTGTAGTTCTACTGTGGTATCTAGCTACAGTATAATGCTTTACAGCTGTGGTTCTACTGTGGTATCTAACTACAGTATAATGCTTTACAGCTGTAGTTCTACTGCGGTATCTAGCTACAGTATAATGCTTTACAGCTGTAGTTCTACTGCGGTATCTAGCTACAGTATAATGCTTTACAGCTGTAGTTCTACTGTGGTATCTAGCTACAGTATAATGCTTTACAGCTGTGGTTCTACTGTGGTATCTAGCTACAGTATAATGCTTTACAGCTGTAGTTCTACTGTGGTATCTAGCTACATTATAATGCTTTACAGCTGTAGTTCTACTGTGGTATCTAGCTACAGTATAATGCTTTACAGATGTAGTTCTACTGTGGTATCTAGCTACAGTATAATGCTTTACAGCTGTAGTTCTACTGTGGTATCTAGCTACAGTATAATGCTTTACAGCTGTAGTTCTACTGTGGTATCTAGCTACAGTATAATGCTTTACAGCTGTAGTTCTACTGTGGTATCTAGCTACAGTATAATGCTTTACAGCTGTGGTTCTACTATGGTATCTAGCTACAGTATAATGCTTTACAGCTGTGGTTCTACTGTGGTATCTAGCTACAGTATAATGCTTTACAGCTGTAGTTCTACTGTGGTATCTAGCTACAGGATAATGCTTTACAGCTGTGGTTCTACTGTGGTATCTAGCTACAGTATAATGCTTTACAGCTGTAGTTCTACTGTGGTATCTAGCTACAGTATAATGCTTTATAGCTGTAGTTCTACTGTGGTATCTAGCTACAGTATAATGCTTTACAGCTGTAGTTCTACTGTGGTATCTAGCTACAGTATAATGCTTTACATCTGTAGTTCTACTGTGGTATCTAGCTACAGGATAATGCTTTACAGCTGTAGTTCTACTGTGGTATCTAGCTACAGTATAATGCTTTACAGCTGTAGTTCTACTGTGGTATCTAGCTACAGTATAATGCTTTACAGCTGTGGTTCTACTGTGGTATCTAGCTACAGTATAATGCTTTACAGCTGTAGTTCTGCTGTGGTATCTAGCTACAATATAATGCTTTACAGCTGTAGTTATACTGTGGTATCTAGCTACAGTATAATGCTTTACAGCTGTAGTTCTACTGTGGTATCTAGCTACAGTATAATGATTTACAGCTGTGGTTCTACTGTGGTATCTAGCTACAGTATAATGCTTTACAGCTGTAGTTATACTGTGGTATCTAGCTACAGTATAATGCTTTACAGCTGTAGTTCTACTGTGGTATCTAGCTACAGTATAATGATTTACAGCTGTGGTTCTACTGTGGTATCTAGCTACAGTATAATGCTTTACATCTGTAGTTCTACTGTGGTTGTCAGTATTAAAGTAGTCCATGGTTATGTTATGTTGTGAGGCAGCTTCTCGTGCTGGTCTGCATATATCATTGTTGCTGTGCTGTTATTATTGCCATTGCGTTAGATATCGGAAGGGGAAGTCATCCACAATGTAAGTAAATGAGAGATGAATGTGGTGCACTTCAAGCCAGTTAACTCTGACTATAAAGCCTGGGTGCTGCGTCCCAAATAGCAGCACATTCTACATTCCTTAGCCAGAGCCCCCATAGGCCTTAGTCAAAAGTAGTGCACTAGGAAGGGAACGGGGTGCCATTTGGGACAGATATATGTGTGCCTGCAGTGCACTATGACACTCCTGATACCCAGCACTAAATAATGTATAACATAAGGTGATGTCATCAAAAGATGATTAAGCTATTAGTTTTCTAGCTCCACACTTAAGAATGTGATTAGAATAACTCATCATAAGTCATTCTATGAAATATGAAAATGTAATTCTACATCATACATCTTGCTCAAATTAATGTTATCTACACTTGTAATCACTGTGTCAGAAAGCATGTTAAATGAGGAGTAAAATTAAACATTATTAGATAAATGGCATATCGAATTGACTATTATGTGTTGTGTCACATCACATTAGAGATGCCGTGATAGTGTGGCGAGAAGAGGAAATAGGAAGTCCTCTCTGCACGCTAGTCCGTTTCCCCTTTATGCTAATCAACGAGTTCTGCCAGGGTCTCCTGTCCTGGCACTTGGATCTGGATGCTGGTGACAAGAGTGTTGATTGGTCAGAATGGTCACCTTGTTTGGTTGTTGATTGGTCAGAATGGACATCTTGTTTGGTTGTTGATTGGTTACAATGGTCATCTTATTTGGTTGTTGATTGGTTACAATGGTCATCTTGTTTGGTTGTTTATTGGTTACAATGGCCATCTTGTTTGGTTGTTGATTGGTTACAATGGTCATCTTGTTTGGTTGTTTGGTTGTTGAGGTCTGTGAGAGCCGGAATTCTTACTGGTTGGTAGGTGATCAAATACTTATGTCATGCAATAAAATGCAAATTATTTACTTAAAAATCATACAATGTGATTTTCTGGATTTTTGTTTTAGATTCCATCTCTCACAGTTGAAGTGCACCTATGATACAAATTACAGACCTCTACATGCTTTGTAAGTAGGAAAACCTGCAAAATCGGCAGTGTATCAAATACTTGTTCTCCCCACTGTATATGGTATAGACAAAACATTAAGAACACCTTCCTAATATTGAGTTGCACACCCTTTAGCCCTCAGAACAGCCTAAAGTTGTTGGGCATGGACTCTACAAGGTGTTGAAAGCATTCCACATGGATACTGGCCCATGTTGACTCCAATGCTTCAGACAGTTGTGTCAAGTTGGATGGATGTCCTTTGGGTGGTGGACCATTCTTGATACACACGGGAAACTGTTCAGTGTGAAAAACCCAGCAGTGTTGCAGTTCTTGACACACTCAAACTGGTGCGCCTGACACCTAGTACCATACCCCGTTCAAAGGCACTTAAATCTTCTGTCTTGCCCATTCACCCTCTGAATGGCACACATACACAATCCGTGTCTCAACTGTCTCAAGGCTTAAACATCCTTCTTTAACCGGTCTCCTCCCCTTCATCTACACTGATTGAAGTGGATTTAACAAGTGACATCAATAAAGGATCGTAGCCTTCACCTAGATTCACCTGGTCAGTCTATGTCATGGAAAGAGCATTCCTAATGTTTTGTACACTCAATGTACATTAGAATGGTCACCTTGTTGATTGTGCAGAAAATGTGGCTCGTACAAATTGTCAGAAATGTTGGACTTATATTTGGTGATTATGCATACACTACAAGCGTGTGGACACCTGCTCGTTGAACATTTCATTCCAAAATCATGGGCATTAATATGGAATTGGTCCCCCCCTTTGCTACTATAAAAGCAGGCCAGTCAAGTTCTTCCACTCCGATCTCGGCAAACCATTTCTTTATGGACCTCGCTTTGTGCACGGGGGCATTGTCATGCTGAAACAGGAAAGGGACTTCCCCAAACTGTTGCCACAAAGTTGGAAGCACAGCATCGTCTAGAATGTCCTTGTATGCTGTAGCATTAAGATTTCCCTTCTCTGGAACTAAGGGGCCTAGCCCGAACCATGAAAAACAGCCCCAGACCATTATTCTTCCTCCATCAAAATGTACAATTGGCACTATGCATTGGAGCAGGTAGCGTTCTCCTGGCATCCGCCATACCCAGATTCGTCCGTCGGACTACCAGATGGTGAAGCGTGATTCATCACTCCAGAGAATGCGTTTCCACTGCTCCAGAGTCCAATGGCAGCGAGCTTTACACCACTCCAGCCGACGCTTGGCATTGTGCATGGTGATCTTAAGCTTGTGTGCGGCTGCTCGGCCATGGAAACCCATTTCGTGAAGCTCCCGACGAACAGTTCTAGTTCTGACGTTTCTTCCAGAGACAGTTTGGAACTCGGTAGTGAGTAACTGCAACTGAGGACAGACGATTTTTACGCGATACGCGCTTCAGCACTCGGCGGTCCCGTTCTGTGAGCCTGTGTGGCCTACCACAGCCGCTTCACAATAACAGCACTTACAGTTGAAAGGGGCAGCTCTAGCAGGGCAGAAATTTGACGAACTGACTTGCTGGAAAGGTGGCATCCTATGACGGTGCCACTTTGAAAGTTACTGAGATCTTCAGTAAAGACCATTCTATAGTGGCTTGCGAAAGTATTCACCCCCTTTGGCATTTTTCCTATTTTGTTGCTTTACAACCTGAAATTAAAGTGGATTTTTGTGGGGTTTGTATTATTTGATTTACACAACATGCCTACCACTTTGAAGATGCAAAATATATATTTTTTTGTGAAACAAACAAGAAATAAGACGAAAAAACAGAAAACTTGAGCGTGCATAACTATTCACCCCCCCAAAGTCAATACTTTGTAGAGCCACCTTTTGCAGCAATTACAGCTGCAAGTCTCTTGGGGTATGTCTCTATAATGTTGGCACATCTAGCCACTGGGATTTTTGCCCGTTCTTCAAGTCAAAACTGCTCCAGCTCCTTCAAGTTGGATGGGTTCGCTCGTGTACAGCAATCTTTAAGTCATACCACAGATTCTCAATTGGATTGAAGTCTGGGCTTTGACTAGGCCATTCCAAGACATTTTTGTGTTTCACCTTAAACCACTCAAGTGTTGCTTTAGCAGTATGCTTAGGGTCATTGTCCTGCTGGAAGGTGAACCTCCGTCCTAGTCTCAAATCTCTGGAAGACTGAAACAGGTTTCCCTCAATCATTTCTCTGTATTTAGCCCCATCCATCATTCCTTCAATTCTGACCAGTTTCCCAGTCCCTGCCGATGAAAAACATCCACACAGCATGATGCTGCCACCACCATGCTTCACTGTGGGGATGTTATTGGGGTGATGAGAGGTGTTGGGTTTGCGCCTTGACGGCCAAAAAGCAAAATTTTAGTCTAATCTGACCAGAGTACCTTCTTCCATATGTTTGGGGAGTCTCCCACATGCCTTTTGGCGAACACCAAACGTGTTTGCTTATTTTTTTCTGTAAGCAATGGCTTTTTTGCAGCTCCTTCAGGGTTATCTTTGGTCTCTTTGTTGCCTCCCTGATTAATGCCCTCCTTGCCTGGTCCGTGAGATTTAGTGGGCGGCCCTCTCTTGGCAGGTTTTTTGTGGTGCTATATTCTTTAAATTTTTTAATAATGGATTTAATGGTGCTCCGTGGGATGTTCAAAGTTTCAGATATTTTTTTTATAACCCAACCCTGATCTGTACTTCTCCACAGCTTTGTCCCTGAGCTGTTTGGAGTACTCCTTGATATTCATGGTGCCCATTGCTTAGTGGTGTTGCAGACTCTTGGGCCTTTCAGAACAGGTGTATATATACTGAGATCATGTGACAGCTCATATGACACTTAGATTACACACAGGTGGACTTTATGTAACTAATTATGTGACTTCTGAAGGTAATTGGTTGCACCAGAGCTTATTTAGGGGCTTCATAGCAAAGGGGGTGAATACATATGCACGCACCACTTTTCCATTATTATTATTATTATTCTTTTTTTTTATTCACTTCAACAATTTGGACTATTTTGTGTATGTCCATTCCATGAAATCCAAATAAAAATCCATTTAAATTACAGGTTGTAATGCAACAAAATAGGAAAAACGCCAAGTGGAATGAATACTTTTGCAAGACACTGTACTGCCAATGTTTGTCTGTGGAGATCGCATGGCTGTGTGCTTGTTTTGATTGAAATTAAATTGAATTGATATGGAGGAAGGGAGAGAGAGATAGAGAGAGAGAGAGAGAGAGAGAGAGAGAGAGAGAGAGAGAAAGAGAGAGAGTGCCTTCGCTTATTCTAAAATTGATTTAATTGTTTTTTTTCCCTCATCAATCTAAACACAATACCCCATTATGACAAAGCAAAAACAGGTTTTTAGAAAATGTTGCTAATTTATATTTAAAAAAAAAATTAAATATCACATTTACATAAGTATTCAGACCCTTTACTCAGTACTTTGTTGAAGCACCTTTGGCAGCGATTACAGCATCGAGTCTTATTGGGCTTGACGATACAAGCTTGGCACACCTGTATTTGGGGAGTTTCTCCCTTTCTTCTCTGCAGATCCTCTCAAAGCTCTGTCAGGTTGTATGGGGAGCGTTGCTTCACAGCTATTTTCAGGTTTCTCCAGAGATGTTCGATCGGGCTCTGGCTGGGCCACTCAAGGACATTCAGAGACTTGTCCCGAAGCCACTCTTGCGTTGTCTTGGCTGTGTGCTTAGGGTTGTTGTCCTGATGGAAGGTGAACCTTCACCACAGTCTGGGGTCCTGAGCGCTATTGAACAGGTTTTCATCAATGATCTCTCTGTACTTTGCTCTGTTCATCTTTGCCTCGGTCCTGAGTTGTCTCCCAGTCCCTGCCGCTGAAAAAAAGTTCAATCATGGTTTCATCAGACCAGAAAATCTTGTTTCTCATGGTCTGAGAGTCTGTAGGTGCCTTTTGGCAAACTCCAAGTGGGCTGTCATGTTTAGATTGCTGAGGATTTTTATTTATTTAATCAATTTTAGAATAAGGCTGTAACGTAACACAATGTGGAAAAAGTCAAGGGGTCTGAATACTTTCCGTAGGCACTGTACAGTACCTGTCAAAAGATTGAACACACCTACTTATTCAAGGGTTTTTCTTTATATTTACTATTTTCTACATTGTAGAATAATAGTGAAGACATCAAAACTATGAAATATCACATATGGAACCATGTAGTAACCAAAAAAGTGTTAAACAAATCAAAATATATTTTATATTTGAGATTCTTCAAATACCCACCCTTTGCCTTGATGACAGCTTTGCTCACTCTTGGCATTCTCTCAACCAGCTTCATGAGGTAGTCAACTGGAATGCATTTCAATGAACATGTGTGCCTTGTTAAAAGTTCATTTGTGGAATTTATTTCCTTCAAGCGCTATGATGAAAGTGGCTCTCATGAGGACCGCCACAGGAATGAAGACCCAGAGTTACCTCTGCTGCAGAGGATAAGTTCATTAGAGTTACCAGCCTCAGAAATTGCAGCCCAAATAAATGCTTCACAGAGTTCAAGTCACAAACACATCTCAACATCAACTCTTCAGAGGGGACTGTGTGAATCAGCCCTTCATGGTCGAATTGCTGCAAAAAAAACACTACTAAAGGACACCAATAAGAAGAAGAGAACTGCTTGGGCCAAGAAACACAGAAACACAGGTGTTATTGTGTGGGGGTTCTTTGCTGGTGACACTGTCTGTGATTTATTTAGAATTCAAGGCACAATTAACCTTCATGGCTACCACAGCATTCTGCAGCGATATGCCATCCCATCTGGTTTGGGCTTAGTGGGACTATCATTTGTTTTTCAACAGGACAATGACCCAACACACCTTCAGGCTGTGTAAGGGCTATTTTACCAAGAAGGAGAATGATGGAGTGCTGCATCAGATGACCTGGCCTCCACAATCCCTCGACCTCAACCCAATTGAGACAGTTTGGGATGTGTCGGACGGCAGAGTGAAGGAAAAGCAGCCAACAAGTGCTCAGCATATGTGGGAACTCCTTCAAGACTGTTGGAAAAGCATTCCAGGTGACTATCTGATGAAGCTGATTGAGAGAATGCCAAGAGTGTGCAAAGCTGTCATCAAGGCAAAGGGTGGCTATTTAAAGAATCTCAAATATAAAATATATTTTGATTTGTTTAACACTTTTTTGGTTACTACATGATTCCATATGTGTTATTTCATCGTTTTTTATGTCTTCACTATTATTCTACAATGTAGAAAATAGTAAAAATAAAGAAAAACCCTTGAATGAGTAGGTGTTTCCAAACGTTTGACTGGTACTGTAGATGATAGATAGATAGATAGATAGATAGATAGACAGACAGACAGACAGACAGACAGACAGACAGACAGACAGACAGACAGACAGACAGACAGACAGACAGACAGACAGACAGACAGACAGACAGACAGACAGACAGACAGACAGACAGACAGACAGACAGACAGACAGACAGACAGACAGACAGACAGACAGACAGACAGACAGACAGACAGACAGACAGACAGACAGACAGACAGACAGACAGATAGATAGATAGATAGATAGATAGATAGATAGATAGATAGATAGATAGATAGATAGATAGATAGATAGATAGATAGATAGATAGATAGATAGATAGATAGATAGATAGATAGATAGATAGATAGATAGATAGATAGATAGATAGATAGATAGATAGATAGATAGATAGATAGATAGATAGATAGATAGATAGATAGATAGATAGATAGATAGATAGATAGATAGATAGAGATGTGCTGGCTGGCGTTCCTTCTCACAGTTGCTGTAAATTAGCATCCTAATAAGAGTGTTGATTTAGCCTGCGGGTGGTTGAGGATGGACACAGACTGGGAGCTATGGCTAGGGGGAACCAGGTAGTTAAACGAGATAGCTCAGTCGTTTCAGGGGTAATGTGGATTCCCTGGGTGTGTCCCAAATGACACCCTTTTCCCTTTATAGTGCACTACTTTTGAGGCCCATAGGTCTGCGCACCCTCATCCAAACCCCCCTAACTTGTGAGAAACACATTTATTGCGGGCTCCCTTCTTTCTTGCAAAGACATAATAAAAAATAAAAAAATGTTGTGTTCATTTTCTGCGATTCTACACATTTTACAATGGGGGCGTAGAGAACACTTTCAAATCAAATCAAATCAAATTGTATCTGTCACTTGCGCCGAATACAACAGGTGTACACCTTACAGTGAAATGCTGACTTACAAGCCCTTAACCAACAATGCAGTTTTTTTGAAAAATAAGTGTTAAGTTAAAAAGAGATAAGTAAAAAACTAAAAAAGAGAGTGTACTGTACTGTATGGACTGCCATCCAGTGTTTGTTAGAGGGTATCATTATTATTAAGCCCTGTCTATTTTTTTTTTACAGGGTAGGCTCTATATATGTCCGCTTTCCCAAATGGTACCCTATTCCCTATGTGCCCGGTTCAAAAGTAGTGCACTAAATAGGGAATAGGGTACCATTTGGGACTCACCCCCTTCCTCTACTCCAGTTTTAATGTCTCATCATTATGGAGAAGTTGAATAGGTCACTCTGCTTGAATAGGTGGAGAAGGGTTAGTCAGTGGGCTAGCAGCATATTACATGCTTATATACTTGACCTATCATCTACGATTACTGTTGTGGAAGAGCCGCTTGACCTTTTACACAGAGCAGCTTGCTTTTCAGACTGTAACAGCCTAAATGTACTATTCTGGATATTGTACAGGAGGGAAAGGTTGTGAAAAGCCCATAAGGATGTAACTCAGTAACGATGAATTAGAATTGGCTGTTTTGCTTTCTTTTTTCGTCTTCCATAATGACTCATGTTTTTACAGTTAACCTCTGTTAGTATGCTATTCACTTTAGATGATTGTTTTGTTGAAATAATTGACAATCTAGATTGAAGGTGCATTTTAAACGCATGGCTTGGCGCTTGTAACGCCAGGGTAGTGGGTTCGATCCCCGGGACCACCCATACGTAAAAAATGCATGCGCACATGACTGTAAGTCGCTTTGGATAAAGGCAAAGGGATGCTACTTTGAAGAATCTCAAATATAAAATAATACCTTTTTTTGGTTACTACATGATTCCATATGTGTTATTTCATAGTTTTGATGTCTTCACTATTATTCTACAATGTAGAAAAATAGTAAAAAATAAAGAAAAGCACTTGAATGAGTAGGTGTGTGCAAACTTATTGACTGGTACTGTATATATTCATGTGTATTTATCTTCAACAATATCTCTGCTTAAAGTAGATCTCTTTGTGCGTCTTCTGTTTTATCAGTAACCAGTGTCAGGAATCAGGACCATGCTGGTGTAGGATCAGTCTGCTTCTGTCCCGGTCAGCCCACTCTAGCCCCATCAGGATAATGTAGGGTCTATTAGACGGATGGTCTGCTCAATAGGCTGATAGCGGACCCCTTCAAAACATACAATATTCAAACCATGCTCCGTATCCACGTTTAGGTTGTAATAATATTATTATTGCATTTAAAACATTAGTCTGCGGTGGATTTTGCTGAATTACTAGTGGTTTGACTGAGCGTTGAAAACAGGAATGCATTTGAAAGTAAGTGGAGACGGCGGGTGCAGGTCCACCCAATATGAATGAATAAATGATAGAGCTACTAACCCTAATGGACATGGCTGCTTAAACATAGCATACATTATTTATCAACCACCATTCACACACAGACGAGACACAATAATATTTAGATTTTCTTACACTCAGATTTTCATTCCCTGTCTTTCCCATTTCGTAGACTATAATGTTTCCAGAATGCCCAACAGAGTGATTCATCACTAAAGTTCCCAGAATGGCCAACAGAGTGAAACATAATTAAGTTCCCAGAATGCCCAACAGAGTGAAACATCACTAAAGTTCCCAGAATGGCCTACAGAGTGATGCATCACTAAAGTTCCCAGATTGCCCAACAGAGTGAAACATCACTAAAGTTCCCAGAATGGCCAACAGAGTGAAACATCACTAAAGTTCCCAGAATGGCCAACAGAGTGAAACATCACTAAAGTTCCCAGAATGGCCAACAGAGTGAAACATCACTAAAGTTCCCAGAATGGCCAACAGAGTGATGCATCACTAAAGTTCCCAGAATGGCCAACAGAGTGAAACATCACTAAAGTTCCCAGAATGGCCAACAGAGTGAAACATCACTAAAGTTCCCAGAATGCCCAACAGAGTGAAACATCACTAAAGTTCCCAGAATGGCCTACAGAGTGATGCATCACTAAAGTTCCCAGAATGCCCAACAGTGTGATGCATCACTAAAGTTCCCAGAATGCCCAACAGTGTGATGCATCACTAAAGTTCCCAGAATGGCCAACAGAGTGATGCATCACTAAAGATCTCACCAGGTCTATGTATGTGTTGCACACCATTCACATTCCACGTGTGTACCTCGGATGTCAAAAGCATTCATGAAAAAAGTTCAGTATTCTCGCCGTCACCCCAAATGCTTAGGCTACCTTCCATAGAGAGGTTAGAACAGAGTGTCTGGGTCTGAGAGGAGGACATGTGGTTGTGATTAGACAGGTTAGACTCCTATCAAAGCTTCCTACACATTAAATATTCAACTTTCTCTTCCTCCCAGATCAAGAAGGCTTAAACAGAAGCCATTGAGGACTTTAAACAGCCTGATAAAATACATTGGAGATCGGAGGGGGATATAATTGTGTCGTGTTAGGTTATAACCTTACTTGCTATTTGCCAGAGCCAAAGACGTGTAATGTGTCTGAGACAAGATGAGGCGTAACGATGCTGTCATGGCTGGTGAACTGAGTCTATCTACCCTTTAGTTTTACTGTCATGGCTGGGGAACTGAGTCTATCTACCCTTTAGTGTTACTGTCATGGCTGGGGAACTGAGTCTATCTACCCTTTAGTTTTACTGTCATGGCTGGGGAACTGAGTCTATCTACCCTTTAGTTTTACTGTCATGGCTGGGGAACTGAGTCTATCTACCCTTTAGTTTTACTGTCATGGCTGGGGAACTGAGTCTATCTACCCTTTAGTGTTACTGTCATGGCTGGGGAACTGAGTCTATCTACCCTTTAGTTTTACTGTCATGGCTGGGGAACTGAGTCTATCTACCCTTTAGTTTTACTGTCATGGCTGGGGAACTGAGTCTATCTACCCTTTAGTTTTACTGTCATGGCTGGGGAACTGAGTCTATCTACCCTTTAGTTTTACTGTCATGGCTGGGGAACTGAGTCTATCTACCCTTTAGTTTTACTGTCATGGCTGGGGAACTGAGTCTATCTACCCTTTAGTGTTACTGTCATGGCTGGGGAACTGAGTCTATCTACCCTTTAGTTTTACTGTCATGGCTGGGGAACTGAGTCTATCTACCCTTTAGTTTTACTGTCATGGCTGGTGAACTGAGTCTATCTACCCTTTAGTTTTACTGTCATGGCTGGGGAACTGAGTCTATCTACCCTTTAGTTTTACTGTCATGGCTGGGGAACTGAGTCTATCTACCCTTTAGTTTTACTGTCATGGCTGGGGAACTGAGTCTATCTACCCTTTAGTTTTACTGTCATGGCTGGGGAACTGAGTCTATCTACCCTTTAGTGTTACTGTCATGGTTGGGGAACTGAGTCTATCTACCCTTTAGTTTTACTGTCATGGCTGGGGAACTGAGTCTATCTACCCTTTAGTTTTACTGTCATGGCTGGGGAACTGAGTCTATCTACCCTTTAGTTTTACTGTCATGGCTGGGGAACTGAGTCTATCTACCCTTTAGTTTTACTGTCATGGCTGGGGAACTGAGTCTATCTACCCTTTAGTTTTACTGTCATGGCTGGGGAACTGAGTCTATCTACCCTTTAGTTTTACTGTCATGGCTGGGGAACTGAGTCTATCTACCCTTTAGTTTTACTGTCATGGCTGGGGAACTGAGTCTATCTACCCTTTAGTTTTACTGTCATGGCTGGGGAACTGAGTCTATCTACCCTTTAGCTTTACTGTCATGGCTGGGGAACTGAGTCTATCTACCCTTTAGTTTTGGCTGGGGAACTGAGTCTATCTACCCTTTAGTTTTACTGTCATGGCTGGGGAACTGAGTCTATCTACCCTTTAGTTTTACTGTCATGGCTGGGGAACTGAGTCTATCTACCCTTTAGTTTTACTGTCATGGCTGGGGAACTGAGTCTATCTACCCTTTAGTTTTACTGTCATGGCTGGGGAACTGAGTCTATCTACCCTTTAGTTTTACTGTCATGGCTGGGGAACTGAGTCTATCTACCCTTTAGTTTTACCATTCTAGTCATAATGACGGCTGATGAGCTATCTTAACCACACCAGTGTTGTCCTTAAACACACACACACACAGTCACACACACACAGAGTCACACACACACTCACTCACACACACACAGAGTCACACACACACTCACACACACACACACACACACACACACACAAACACACAGACACACGCAGCACAGCATGATGAGTAGCACAAACAGTCATTGATAATGTGCTTCATCGGTCCTCAGGGTATTCCTATTCCTCCATTTGGTGGTATTCAAAACTCCCCCGTCCCCAGAGAGGGGCATTAGGCCTGACCCCTGACCCATAAACACCCCATCGTTCAGAAACCCTAATATTAAAATGCAGCAAATATTTACCAGCATGCATTACATTTGTTTGATATACTAGAGCAACTGCTATGAACATCAGCTGTGAATTTCTGCTCAGTCAGGTTCTGATGTCCAGCAGGGGTTAATCCCTGGTTCTGAAGTCCAGCAGGGGTTAATCCCTGGTTCTGATGTCCAGCAGGGGTTAATCCCTGGTTCTGATGTCCAGCAGGGGTTAATCCCTGGTTCTGATGTCCAGCAGGGGTTAATCCCTGGTTCTGATGTCCAGCAGGGGTTAAACCCTGGTTATGATGTCCAGCAGGGGTTAATCCCTTGACAAATACCATGCAGTCCTCGCACCCAATACACATCACAACCACCACCACCCAATACAAACCACAACCACCCAATACACCACCATCACCACCACCACCACCAGGGACAGCCCTGTCCACAGGAGGATGATGCTTTAACTGGGACAGCCCTGTCCACAGGAGGATGATGCTTTAACCGGGACAGCCCTGTCCACAGGAGGATGAGGCTTTAACAGGGACAGCCCTGTCCACAGGAGGAGGATGCTTTAACAGGGACAGCCCTGTCCACAGGAGGATGAGGCTTTAACTGGGACAGCCCTGTCCACATGAGGATGATGCTTTAACAGGGACAGCCCTGTCCACAGGAGGATGATGCTTTAACTGGGACAGCCCTGTCAACAGGAGGATGATGCTTTAACAGGGACAGCCCTGTCCACAGGAGGATGATGCTTTAACAGGGACAGCCCTGTCCACAGGAGGATGATGCTTTAACTGGGACAGCCCTGTCAACAGGAGGATGATGCTTTAACTGGGACAGCCCTGTCCACAGGAGGATGACGCTTTAACAGGGACAGCCCTGTCCACAGGAGGATGATCCTTTAACAGGGACAGCCCTGTCAACAGGAGGATGATGCTTTAACAGGGACAGCCCTGTCCACAGGAGGATGAGGCTTTAATAGGGACAGCCCTGTCCACAGGAGGATGATGCTTTAACAGGGACAGCCCTGTCCACAGGAGGATGATCCTTTAACAGGGACAGCCCTGTCAACAGTTTTATTTAATTCATAACATTCTCTGTCTCTTCCCATGACTGAATGTGAATGTGGCGTTTCAATTCGTATCACAATAAAAACATGTGTGTTTCACGTACATCAAACTCACGCACAGAAATCAAGCCTTTGCCCTCACAAAGAGTGTAAATCTGCTATTTCACATTTAATAAAGCACAGCACATTCCAAATGAAAGAGGTGTCTCCTCACTAAAACACAAATTTGTCCCAAATGGCACCATATTCCCTATACACGAGGGCTCATTGGGCTCTGGTGAAAAGTGGTACACTATGTAGGGATTAGGGTGCTGTTTGGGACGCGCGGCTTAATACAGAGCCATACATTATCTCTGCTAATGATGAAACATCGACATGAAGGATGTGCAGGCGGCAGGCGCCATATGTAAGCAGTCAGATTTCACTATCAACACTTGCCAAGCACAGTTTCACACTCTTAATTACTAGCTTCCTTGAGCTCCTCACCAGGTGTAGGGCGTCTGGAACTCAGAAACATGATTAAAAGACAGAATACTTTCTCTCCGTATATATTAAACACAGAAAACATGTCTGTATTGATGAGAGCTAATTGACTGTAAAGTGAATTGGAGATCATATCCAACTTAAAACTTGTCACATCAACACTGTTATGCTGCGTTTACACAGGCAGCCCAATTCTGATCTTTTGACCAATTACTGGTAGAAGATCTGATCTGATTGGTCAAAAGACCAATCAGTGGTAACAGATCAGAGTTGGACTGCCGCAAGCTGTCAGCTTGGATCGTGCATTTAGTGCTCCATCTAGCCGATGACATTGGCTTATTACAAATCATGTTCTTTTTTTAGATAAATTAATTTATCACAGTCACACTTCCCTTGTAGTTAAATTTAAACACCCTTTCAGATTTGTCTGAATTTTTCATTTCCTCCATCCAATGTGGCAAACGTGTCAAGGAGTTAGTCTTATTTTTCGAATATAATTGCAATTAAGACAAGTTCACAGCGGAACTCAACACTATTTAACCTCGAAAAGACTTCAGGTCCGATAATCACCATTTTAATAGCTAATGGCTCTAATGTAAGTTCAAATTGCGAACAGAGACACTGTGAACATACTTGTTCATTAGAGCTGTTGTCTGCCTGACATTCTCTCTCTATCTCTCTCTCTCTCTCTCTCTCTCTCTCTCTCTCTAGCTCTCTCTCTCTAGCACTCTCTCTCTCTCTCTCTCTCTCTCTCTCTCTCTCTCTCTCTCTAGCTCTCTCTCTCTCTCTCTCTCTCTCTCTCTCTCTAGCTCTCTCTCTCTCTCTCTCTCTCTCTCTCTCTCTCTCTCTCTCTCTCTCTCTCTCTCTCTCTCTCTCTCTCTCTCTCTCTCTAGCTCTCTCTCTCTCCCCTCTCTTTCTCTCTCCCTCCAGATTGTGAAAGAGAATCTTATTAAGTGAACAACTCAGGTTGAAGTATCAGCTGCGGTGACAAAGAGGCTGCAGTCTGCTAGTTCCTCTTTAACACATAGCTACTGTTGAACGCACTCACAACACCAGACATGTTAAAGATGCCAAGGATTGGTACAAGAGGCAGCACTCTGTGGCCATGCATGAGTGAGTTCAGACGTTGTGAATACAGGGCTCCGATCTAACGTCAGGACCCGTGACTTCTATGAGTCAGTTATTTTACGCACCAGTCAGCAACACAACCCATACAATTAATTTGCTTTTCTTATTTTGACAGATTATTTTAACACACTGAAATGTAAACAAATATAAATAAAAACTCATGCAAATCATCTTTCTCTGTGAAGGTTGAAAGGAAGCCACTCTCATCGACCTGTACATACTAATATCCTGTAGGTTTTCATCTGAAAGACTGAGTGTTGGCTCGGTGCTTCTGCCTGCTAGTTGATCTGTGGCATGCAGATGAGATTGGTGCTGCTGAAGTTAATCTGTGGCATGCAGATGAGATTGGGGGTAATTGCTAAATATTCCTCTTTGTTTCAGGGACCTTTGATGA
Organism: Coregonus lavaretus; assembly: GCF_964263955.1. Classification (NCBI taxonomy): domain Eukaryota; kingdom Metazoa; phylum Chordata; class Actinopteri; order Salmoniformes; family Salmonidae; genus Coregonus; species Coregonus lavaretus. The sequence continues at coordinate 223,114 of NW_028161567.1, read as the reverse complement.
TCCCAGAGCTACACAGCTAGGCCTTTATCAGAGCACAGAGTAATTAGTAGAGGGGAGTGGAGAGAGGAGATAGGAGAGAGGAGAGAGGAGAGAGGAGAGAGGAGAGAGGAGAGGAAGGAGCGAAGAGAGAGGAGAGGAAATAGAGAGAGAGGAAGGAGAGAGGAGAGGAAGGAGAGAGGAGACGAAGGAGAGAGGAGAGGAAGAGAGAGGAGAGAGGAGAGGAAGGAGAGAGAGAGGAAGGAGAGAGGAGAGGGGAGAGAGAGAGGAATGAGAGAGGAGAGGAAGGAGAGAGAGAGGAAGGATAGAGAGGAGAGAGGAAGGAGAGAGGGGAGAGAGAAGAGAGGAGAGAGAGGAAGGAGAGAGGAGAGAGGAGAGGAAGGAGAGAGGAGAGAGGAGAGATGAGAGAGGAGAGAGAGCGGAAGGAGAGAGGAGAGGAAGGAGAGAGAGGAAGGATAGAGGGGAGAGAGAAGAGAGGAGAGAGAGGAAGGAGAGTGGAGATAGGAGAGAGAAAGGAAGGAGAGAGGAGAGAGGAGAGAGAGAGGAAGGAGAGAGGAGAGGAAAGAGAGAGAGAGAGGAAGGAGAGGGGAGAGAGAAGAGAGGAGAGAGAGGAATGAGAGAGGAGAGAGAAGAAGGAGAGAGGAGAGGGGAGAGGAAGGAGAGAAAGAGGAAGGAGAGAGGAGAGAGAGAAGAGAGGAGAGAGGAGAGGAAGGAGAGGGAGAGGAAGGAGAGAGAGAGGAAGGAGAGAGGGGAGAGGAGAGGAGAGAGGAGAGAGGAGAGAGGAGAGAGGAGAGAGGAGAGAGGAAGGAGCGAAGGAGCAAAGAGAGAGGAGAGGAAATAGAGAGAGAGGAAGGAGAGAGGAAAGGAAGAAGAGAGGAGACGAAGGAGAGAGGAGACGAAGGAGAGAGGAGAGAGGAGAGGAAGGAGAGAGAGAGGAAGGAGAGAGGAGAGAGGAGAGAGAGAGGAATGAGAGAGGAGAGGAAGGAGAGAGAGAGGAAGGATAGAGAGGAGAGAGGAAGGAGAGAGGGGAGAGAGAAGAGAGGAGAGAGAGGAAGGAGAGAGGAGAGAGGAGATGAAGGAGAGAGGAGAGAGGAGAGATGAGAGAGGAGAGAGAGCGGAAGGAGAGAGGAGAGGAAGGAGAGAGAGGAAGGATAGAGGGGAGAGAGAAGAGAGGAGAGAGAGGAAGGAGAGAGGAGATAGGAGAGAGAAAGGAAGGAGAGAGGAGAGAGGAGAGAGAGAGGAAGGAGAGAGGAGAGCAAAGAGAGAGAGAGAGAGAGAGGAAGGAGAGGGGAGAGAGAAGAGAGGAGATAGAGGAATGAGAGAGGAGAGAGAAGAAGGAGAGAGGAGAGGAGAGAGAGGAAGGAGAGAAAGAGGAAGGAGAGAGGAGAGAGAGAAGAGAGGAGAGAGGAGAGGAAGGAGAGGGAGAGGAAGGAGAGGGAGAGGAAGGAGAGAGAGAGGAAGGAGAGAGGGGAGAGAGAAGAGAGGAGAGAGAGGAAGGAGAGAGGAGAGGAAGGAGGAGGAGAGGAAGGAGGAGGAGAGGAAAGAGTGAGAGAGGAAGGAGTGGGGGTCGGGGTAGTGGAGGTGTTGCTGTGTGATTTAGAGAGAGAATATACACTATATATATAAAAGTATGTGACCACCCCTTCAAATTAGTGGATTGGGCTATTTCAGCCACACCCGTTGCTGACAGGTGTATAAAACCAAGCACACAGCCATACAATCTCCATAGACAGTAGAATGACCCATACTGAAGAGCTCAGTGACTTTCAACGTCGCACTGTCATAGGATGCCACCTTTCCTACAAGTCAGTTTGTCAAAATTCTGTCCTGCTAGAGCTGCCCCGATCAACTGTAAGTGCTGTTATTGTCAAGTGGAAACGTCTAGGAGCAACAATGGCTCAGCCACGAAGTGGTAGGCCACACAAGCTCACAGAACGGGCCTGCCGAGTGGTGAAGCGTGTAGCGCGTAAAAATCGTCTGACCTCAGTTGCAACACTCACTACTGAGTTCCAAACTGCCTCTGGAAGCAACGTCAGCACAATAACTGTTCGTCGGGAGCTTCATGAAATGGGTTTCCATGGCCGAGCAGCCGCACACACAAGCCTAAGATCACCATGCGCAATGCCAAGCGTCGGCTGGAGTGGTGTAAAGCTCGCAGCCATTGGACTCTGGAGCAGTGGAAACGCGTTCTCTGGGGTGATGAATCACGCTTCACTATCTGGCAGTCCGACGGACAAATCTGGGTTCGGCGGATGCCAGGAGAACGCTACCTGCCCCAATGCATAGTGCCAACTGTAAAGTTTGGTGGAGGAGGAATAATGGTCTGCGGCTGTTTTTCTTGGTTCGGACTAGGCCCCTTAGTTCCAGTGAAGGGAAATCTTAATGCTACAGCATACAATGACATTCTAGATGATTCTGTGCTTCCAACTTTGTGGCAACCGTTTGGGGAAGGTCCTTTCCTGTTTCAGCATGACAATGCCCTCGTGCACAAAGCGAGGTCTATACAGAAATGGTTTGTCGAGATCGGTGTGGAAAAACTTGACTGGCCTACACAGAGCCCTGACCTCAACCCCATCGAACACCTAAGTGATGAATTGGAAGGCCGACTGCGAGCCAGGCCTAATCGCCAACATCAGTGCCCGACCTCACTAATGCTCTTGTGGCTGAATTGAAGCAAGTCCCCGCAGCAATGTTCCAACATCTAGTGGAAAGCTATCCTAGAAGAGTGGAGGCTGTTATAGCAGCAAAGGGTCGGCAAGCTCCATATTAATGCCCATGATTTTGGAATGAGATGCTTAACGAGCAGGTGTCCACATACTTTTGGTCATGCAGTGTATCTTACAGGAGAAGATTCATTTTTGAGTCCTTTTATCATTAGTGTAAGAACAGTTATATTAGTAATACTTTACATGAACCCCCACTAAAAGTAAAGTGGTATCATGTTTTTAATATTGCTCTCGAACAGAGACACTTTGACCATAACTGAAAATAGACACATAGGCACAAACAAAAAACACCTTTGATGTCATAGTATCAGCGTGTGTGTGTGTGTGTGTGCATGTGTGTATCTGTGTGTGTGTGTGTGTGTGTGTGTGTGTGTGTGTGTGTGTGTGTGTGTGTGTGTGTGTGTGTGCGTGTCCGTGCCTGTTTGTGTGTGTTGTTTTTGTCAAATATCAAGTTCAGACTTGGATGTAATTTTTCCGGGATATCCTAGTGAAAAGGATGTGTCTCATTTTCCAAAAAAATAATTTCCTCTCAGTCAGAGTGGTGGAGTGTGAGAGATAGACTGGGTTGATGGGAGTGTTAGGAAGTGTGGGGCCAGAGGGCTGGAGGGTGGAGGGTTGGGGGGGGGGGGTTGAACTGGCCTGATCTCTTGTTGTCAACCCAATGTCAAGGGGCCTTACTCACCCATTATACTGTAGAAAGGATTAGTTCACCATCAAAATCATTATAGTATTGTCATTGAGTAGACTAATGCATTAATGCATTGGTGTAAATAATCCATTCGTATAAGCCTTTTCCCAGTATTTCACATTTGTCCCAATATTTCACAGTATTTTCAAATTCAACAGATGTAATATTTTGTACTGTTCTTAAAACCATCACAGCGTTTCTGAGAACGTTCCCCTTCATGTGTGGGAAGTATGTGTTAGCCAGTCAATCCTATCTCCTCTGACGAAGTGGCTGTGAGTGAATTGCTCCAGATTAGTGCCATTTCAGGGTAGATTGTGTACAATTATGTGTGCAGCACCATGGGGAGTTGCTGTGGTCTCTGGGGAAGAACAGGCCCTGGGGAGTGCTGGAATGACTAGCACACAGACAGACTGCATGTCTGCTGCCCCACACAATGACTAGCACACAGACAGACTGCATGTCTGGTCTTCCCCACACAATGACTAGCACACAGACAGACTGCATGTCTGCTGCCCCACACAATGACTAGCACACAGACAGACTGCATGTCTGCTGCCCCAAACAATGACTAGCACACAGACAGACTGCATGTCTGCTGCCCCACACAATGACTAGCACACAGACAGACTGCATGTCTGCTGCCCCACACAATGACTAGCACACAGACAGACTGCATGTCTGCTGCCCCACACAATGACTAGCACACAGACAGACTGCATGTCTGCTGCCCCACACAATGACTAGCACACAGACAGACTGCATGTCTGGTCTTCCCCACACAATGACTAGCACACAGACAGACTGCATGTCTGCTGCCCCACACAATGACTAGCACACAGACAGACTGCATGTCTGCTGCCCCACACAATGACTAGCACACAGACATACTGCATGTCTGCTGCCCCAAACAATGACTAGCACACAGACAGACTGCATGTCTGCTGCCCCACACAATGACTAGCAAACAGACAGACAGACTGCATGTCTGCTGCCCCACACAATGACTAGCACACAGACAGACTGCATGTCTGCTGCCCCACACAATGACTAGCACACAGACAGACTGCATGTCTGCTGCCCCACACAATGACTAGCACACAGACAGACTGCATGTCTGCTGCCCCACACAATGACTAGCACACAGACAGACTGCATGTCTGGTCTTCCCCACACAATGACTAGCCCACAGACTGACTGCATGTCTGCTGCCCCACACAATGACTAGCACACAGACAGACTGCATGTCTGCTGCCCCACACAATGACTAGCACACAGACAGACTGCATGTCTGCTGCCCCACACAATGACTAGCACACAGACAGACTGCATGTCTGCTGACCCACACAATGACTAGCACACAGACAGACTGCATGTCTGGTCTTCCCCACACAATGACTAGCCCACAGACAGACTGCATGTCTGCTGCCCCAAACAATGACTAGCACACAGACAGACTGCATGTCTGCTGCCCCAAACAATGACTAGCACACAGACAGACTGCATGTCTGCTGCCCCACACAATGACTAGCACACAGACAGACTGCATGTCTGCTGCCCCACACAATGACTAGCACACAGACAGACTGCATGTCTGCTGCCCCACACAATGACTAGCACACAGACAGACTGCATGGCTGGTCTTCCCCACACAATGACTAGCACACAGACAGACTGCATGTCTGCTGCCCCAAAAAATGACTAGCACACAGACAGACTGCATGTCTGGTCTTCCCCACACAATGACTAGCACACAGACAGACTGCATGTCTGCTGCCCCAAAAAATGACTAGCACACAGACAGACTGCATGTCTGGTCTTCCCCACACAATGACTAGCACACAGACAGACTGCATGTCTGCTGCCCCACACAATGACTAGCACACAGACAGACTGCATGTCTGGTCTTCCCCACACAATGACTAGCACACAGACAGACTGCATGTCTGCTGCCCCACACAATGACTAGCACACAGACAGACTGCATGTCTGCTGCTCCACACAATGACTAGCACACAGACAGACTGCATGTCTGCTGCCCCACACAATGACTAGCACACAGACAGACTGCATGTCTGCTGCCCCACACAATGACTAGCACACAGACAGACTGCATGTCTGCTGCCCCACACAATGACTAGCACACAGACAGACTGCATGTCTGGTCTTCCCCACACAATGACTAGCCCACAGACAGACTGCATGTCTGCTGCCCCACACAATGACTAGCACACAGACAGACTGCATGTCTGCTGCCCCACACAATGACTAGCACACAGACAGACTGCATGTCTGCTGCCCCACACAATGACTAGCACACAGACAGACTGCAAGTCTGCTGCCCCACACAATGACTAGCACACAGACAGACTGCATGTCTGGTCTTCCCCACACAATGACTAGCCCACAGACAGACTGCATGTCTGCTGCCCCACACAATGACTAGCACACAGACAGACTGCATGTCTGCTGCCCCACACAATGACTAGCACACAGACAGACTGCATGTCTGCTGCCCCACACAATGACTAGCACACAGACAGACTGCATGTCTGCTGCCCCACACAATGACTAGCACACAGACAGACTGCATGTCTGCTGCCCCACACAATGACTAGCACACAGACAGACTGCATGTCTGCTGCCCCACACAATGACTAGCACACAGACAGACTGCATGTCTGGTCTTCCCCACACAATGACTAGCCCACAGACAGACTGCATGTCTGGTCTTCCCCACACAATGACTAGCCCACAGACAGACTGCATGTCTGCTGCCCCAAACAATGACTAGCACACAGACAGACTGCATGTCTGCTGCCCCAAACAATGACTAGCACACAGACAGACTGCATGTCTGCTGACCCACACAATGACTAGCACACAGACAGACTGCATGTCTGGTCTTCCCCACACAATGGCTAGCACACAGACAGACTGCATGTCTGCTACCCCAAACAATGACTAGCACACAGACAGACTGCATGTCTGCTGCCCCATACAATGACTAGCACACAGACAGACTGCATGTCTGCTGCCCCACACAATGACTAGCACACAGACAGACTGTATGTCTGCTGCCCCACACAATGACTAGCACACAGACAGACTGCATGTCTGCTGCCCCACACAATGACTAGCACACAGACAGACTGCATGTCTGGTCTTCCCCACACAATGACTAGCACACAGACAGACAGCATGTCTGGTCTTCCCCACACAATGACTAGCACACAGACAGACTGCATGTCTGCTGCCCCACACAATGACTAGCACACAGACAGACAGCATGTCTGGTCTTCCCCACACAATGACTAGCACACAGACAGACTGCATGTCTGCTGCCCCACACAATGACTAGCACACAGACAGACTGCATGTCTGCTGCCCCACACAATGACTAGCACACAGACAGACAGCATGTCTGGTCTTCCCCACACAATGACTAGCACACAGACAGACTGCATGTCTGCTGCCCCAAAAAATGACTAGCACACAGACAGACTGCATGTCTGGTCTTCCCCACACAATGACTAGCACACAGACAGACTGCATGTCTGCTGCCCCACACAATGACTAGCCCACAGACAGACTGCATGTCTGCTGACCCACACAATGACTAGCACACAGACAGACTGCATGTCTGGTCTTCCACACACAATGACTAGCACACAGACAGACAGCATGTCTGCTGCCCCACACAATGACTAGCACACAGACAGACTGCATGTCTGCTGCCCCAAAAAATGACTAGCACACAGACAGACTGCATGTCTGCTGCCCCACACAATGACTAGCACACAGACAGACTGCATGTCTGGTCTTCCCCACACAATTACTAGCACACAGACAGACTGCAGATACAGGACTATATGTCAGCCAGATACAGGACTATATGTCAGGCAGATACAGGACTATATGTCAGCCAGATACAGGACTATATGTCAGGCAGATACAGGACTATATGTCAGGCAGATAGAGGACTATATGTCAGGCAGATACAGGACTATATGTCAGGCAGATACAGGACTATATGTCAGGCAGATACAGGACTATATGTCAGGCAGATACAGGACTATATGTCAGGCAGATACAGGACTATATGTCAGCCAGATACAGGACTATATGTCAGGCAGATACAGGACTATATGTCAGGCAGATACAGGACTATATGTCAGGCATATACAGGACTATATGTCAGGCAGATACAGGACTATATGTCAGGCATATACAGGACTATATGTCAGGCAGATACAGGACTATATGTCAGCAAGATACAGGACCATATGTCTCACACACCTCAACAGAGCAGGAGGATAGGATCTGGAACCTGTGTATGGTCTATTCTATACGTATACGTAATGATTGCTTGCCTCAGTACACAGATAATAAGTCAGAGGACTATTTGAGAGGATATTCAAATTTTTAAATAATGGGCCTCTATGTTAACTAAACACATGACTTCCAAAACTTGATTATATGTATTGGCATGCAACTTTTACAATGCACATTATCGGCACAACTACTGACCAAACGAGTATGTTACATTTAGGAAAGCAATAATACATTGATGTTATTTTCCTTAACGCTGTGCTTTTTCCTAATCTCTTTACTACCTGAGAAAAGGAAACTTTGAGCCACATTATTCCACATATATTAGGGGCCCGGTATTTAAACATCATGCCTCTAATCAAAAACAAATGAGATGTGTAAATCTCCAATGAAATCACCATTCAACAAGATGATTGACAGCCACGTCCTTGTAGAAGGCACACTGATGATATTTCCAGAAGGTTTTCAGCTCAACACAGATCTGTGCTGACTCTACTGATTCATGCAATATGCTAAAGCCCTCATGGGACGAATTAAAGGAAAATAAGTTTCATTTGTTCTGCTCCACTTTAAGTTATCCACAAACTGTTGCTGCTTGGTAAAGATAGGGTTTTAGTTATCCAAATACTGTTGCTGCTTGAAAAAATAAAGGGTTTTAGTTATCCATATACTGTTGCTGCTTGAAAAATAAAGGGTTTTAGTTATCCATATACTGTTGCTGCTTGAAAAATAAAGGGTTTTAGTTATCAAAATACTGTTGCTGCTTGAAAAATAAAGGGTTTTAGTTATCCAAATACTGTTGCTGCTTGAAAAATAAAGGGTTTTAGTTATCCATATACTGTTGATTATGATAGGGTTGAAGTTGTTTGACACATTTTTTAATTGTATAATTGTGGCATTGTTAATGATGGGGTATGGTGTGATATTCAGTAACCGTTAACTAGCCAAGATTGCTGGTCTATTTTGGGTTGTCCACTTCAATTTTAAGCCAAATATGTTGGCTATTCAGAACCAGCATTCCTTCTCAGTGAGGTATTAACGGACATGTTTTTTTTTTCTCTCCCTTTAATAGCCTTATTCATTACATACAGATGGTTTCAATATATTGACATAAGGATGAAATAAAGGGGGTCATAGTTTCAGTTGTATAAATGTTATGAATTAGTGTATTGACCACCTGCATATTTTCTTCCCTGGCTTATTAGTTTTATACTTTTAAACATCGACTCTATCAATGCGACAGTGTGTACCGTGTCATTTGAGTGAACGAAGGGTAATACAATTATATGAAATAAAATTGCACACATTAAAGTTTGAACTCTGCGTGACCGGCACTTCTTTCTGACTCTAGAATTATGAGTCTGTGCACACTGAGAGGGGCTCGCCAAGGAGAAGGGGAACCATCGAGCAAGAGGGGGACCCTCCATCTTGACAGGGGGGAAAGGTTACAGTTCGACTCCTGTTGAGAGTTTTTCCAAAGCTTCCCATCTTCAAAGTCATTAGGATTTTTTTACTTTTTATAATTAGCAGACACATTTTACAGATCGTCAGCTGCGGCGGCTCCCGGGGGACTAGTCGTCTGCCAGATACGGGCCTCTCCATCTGACGCTGTCTCGCTCCGCATGCCACTCCGCCACTCCACCACTCTGCCGCCCTGCGTTAGGGGGCTTCCTACCGCCACTCCACTCCACTCCACTCCACCACTCCACCGCCCTGCGTTAGGGGGCTTCCTACCGCCACTCCACTCCACTCCACCACCCTGCGTTAGGGGGCTTCCTACCGCCACTCCACTCCACTCCACTCCACTCCACTCCACCGCCCTGCGTTAGGGGGCTTCCTACCGCCACTCCACTCCACTCCACTCCACTCCACTCCACCACTCCACCGCCCTGCGTTAGGGGGCTTCCTACCGCCACGCCACTCCACTCCACCACTCCACCGCCCTGCGTTAGGGGGCTTCCTACCGCCACTCCACTCCACTCCACCACTCCACCACTCTGCCGCCCTGCGTTAGGGGGCTTCCTACCGCCACTCCACTCCACTCCACCACTCTGCCGCCCTGCGTTAGGGGGCTTTCTACCGCCACGCCACTCCACTCCACCACTCCACCGCCCTGCGTTAGGGGGCTTCCTACTGCCACGCCACTCCACTCCACCACTCCACCGCCCTGCGTTAGGGGGCTTTCTACCGCCACTCCACTCCACCGCCCTGTGTTAGGGGGCTTCCTACCGCCACTCCACTCCACTCCACCACTCCACCACTCCACCGCCCTGCGTTAGGGGGCTTCCTACCGCCACGCCACTCCACTCCACTCCACTCCACCACTCCACCGCCCTGCGTTAGGGGGCTTCCTACCGCCACTCCACTCCACTCCACCACTCCACCGCCCTGCGTTAGGGGGCTTCCTACCGCCACGCCACTCCACTCCACCACTCCACCACTCTGCCGCCCTGCGTTAGGGGGCTTCCTACCGCCACTCCACTCCACTCCACTCCACCACTCTGCCGCCCTGCATTAGGGGGCTGCCTACCGCCACTCCACTCCACTCCACTCCACTCCACCGCCCTGCGTTAGGGGGCTTCCTACCGCCACTCCACTCCACTCCACTCCACCACTCCACCGCCCTGAGTTAGGGGGCTTCCTACCGCCACTCCACTCCACTCCACTCCACCACTCTGCCGCCCTGCATTAGGGGGCTGCCTACCGCCACTCCACTCCACTCCACTCCACTCCACCACTCCACCGCCCTGCGTTAGGGGGCTGCCTACCGCCACTCCACTCCACTCCACTCCACTCCACTCCACTCCACCGCCCTGCGTTAGGGGGCTGCCTACCGCCACTCCACTCCACTCCACTCCACTCCACTCCACCACTCAGCCGCCCTGCGTTAGAGGGCTTCCTACCGCCACTCCACTCCACTCCACTCCACCACTCCACCGCCCTGCGTTAGTGGGCTTCCTACCGCCACTCCACTCCACTCCACCACTCTGCCGCCCTGCGTTAGGGGGCTGCCTACCGCCCACCGGATGGCATTACGCCTTGGCATATAGTTAACTAAGAGGCCTCAACATTGATCTGAACGTTACAGATTTGGGAGCTTTACATCGTCACACAATGACACCAAAACACTTCCATTGACACAGAACAATGAGGTAGGTCTAGTCCCATGACAACAATAAGGTAGGTCTAGTCCCATCATAACAATGAGGTAGGTCTAGTCCCATCATAACAATAAGGTAGGTCTAGTCCCATCATAACAATAAGGTAGGTCTAGTCCCATCATAACAATAAGGTAGGTCTAGTCCCATCATAACGATAAGGTAGGTCTAGTCCCATCATAACAATAAGGTAGGTCTAGTCCCATCATAACAATAAGGTAGGTCTAGTCCCATCATAACAATAAGGTAGGTCTAGTCCCATGACAACAATAAGGTAGGTCTAGTCCCATCATAACAATGAGGTAGGTCTAGTCCCATCATAACAATAAGGTAGGTCTAGTCCCATCATAACAATAAGGTAGGTCTAGTCCCATCATAACAATAAGGTAGGTCTAGTCCCATCATAACGATAAGGTAGGTCTAGTCCCATGACAACAATGAGGTAGGTCTAGTCCCATCATAACAATAAGGTAGGTCTAGTCCCATGACAACAATGAGGTAGGTCTAGTCCCATCATAACAATGAGGTAGGTCTAGTCCCATCATAACAATAAGGTAGGTCTAGTCCCATGACAACAATGAGGTAGGTCTAGTCCCATCATAACAATGAGGTAGGTCTAGTCCCATGACATGTTGAAGTCAAGCTGTGATGAAACATCATTCGTGATGAATGAGTTGAAGGAGGTTTTGTTAGATCCAATCACGTGGAAGAACAGGTACAGACCGATCTGACGGGGGAGGATTTCTCTGCTGTATTTCTACAGCCTTTAGTTGCAGATCTAGTGACATACTAGTTGATGTGTATGACATCTGGTATTCACTTAAACCTGCAGTGGAAATACCTTGGGAAATATCATGTCCAATATGGGGTACTTGAGCTAATCTAAGCCACAGGTACACAAATCATCTCTTCTCTCCACCACCACCGCTGAGCTGAGCACCACCAGTCCTCCTCTCCTCAGACCCAGCCTTACTGCCCACAGCCCAGCGAACTGCACTGCTACTGTAAACAGATTCTGCCATTAATGTGTACAGAACTGAACCATCCATCAGACCCTGCCTGTCGCCCTGGCCATGACAACAACATGATGTGTCTACAGTCAGTAAAGTGGGATCCGGTGTACCCTGCCCAGAGGGGAGGAGGGGAGTGGGGGGGGGGGGGGGGGGGGGACATAAACAAGATAAATAAATATAAATCCTGGTATATTTCCTAGATCTACACACAATTAGATATCATTGTGCCGGGGAAATAACCTTGCAGGGATCTAGAAGTGGATGTCACAGGAGTTAAACAAACCAACCAACTCCTTTTGTTAAAGCTTGATAGCATTTTGTTATGGAAGTCCTTTCAAGGCTTTGGCTTACCCTGAAAAACCCCCAAAACCTTGAAAACCAGAAAATCACATAGAAGATCAACCTAGAAGTTGCTGAAAAAACTGCACTCACTAACTGTAAATCGCTCTGTATAAGAGCGACAAGTTAAATAAATCCTGGTATATTTCCTGGATCTACACACAATTAGATATCATTGTGCCGGGGAAATAACTTTGCAGGGATCTAGAAGTGGATGTCACAGGAGTTAAACAAACCAACCAACTCCTTTTGTTAAAGCTTGATAGCATTTTGTTATGGAAGTTCTTTCAAGGCTTTGGCTCACCCTGAAAAACCCCCAAAACCTTGAAAACCAGAAAATCACATAGAAGATCAACCTAGAAGTTGCTGAAAAAACTGCACTCACTAACTGTAAATCGCTCTGTATAAGAGCGACAATCCAATGACAAAATGACGATGTTGGAAGTCAAAATTAGCTTTGTTCTGATCACCAAAGGTATGAAGACTTATTATTTCCTGCCATCCAGAACCTTTCCTGAAGCTGACTGCTACATCTTCTCTGTGGGTTACCGTAGAACAGATGTGTACTGCTAGAATAATGTTTGTGTAACCGTGAAACAACTGATTCGCTATAATAAAACTTGAACTGGCCAAGCCTTCACAGAACAGAACAGGAAGGTTTTTCCATAACAGATTTCACAGAGCAAGTCTTCACAGAACAGGAAGGTTTTTCCATAACAGATTTCACAGAGCAAGTCTTCACAGAACAGGAAGGTTTTTCCATAACAGATTTCACAGAGCTAGCCTTCACAGAACAGAACAGGAAGGCTGTTCCATAACAAATTATACAGAGCTCTGCTGGTGATTTGTTTGTCTTGGCCAGAAAATACTTCCTAAGTTTTCAGGTGGAAGTCGTGCATGCTCTCAGAATGTCCCAGGGGCATCTGCTCTCCCTCTCCAGACAGAGAGAAAGGCATGCTGGGTATTCAAATTATAGCCTGATGTTCATACCTGTGAACTGTACTGCAATGAGTTATGCTAACAAATGGACACAATCAACATTCATCTGGAGTCTGGAGTACATCCAGGAATAGATATATATGTGCACACAAAACACACTAAACACATAAGTCAAAACTAAAGGAGTGCCAGTTATCTGGGAAATCTACAAAAATAACAATATAAATGTTTTGGAGAGTCAAATATTCCTTAATCTGACCTGATGTAGCTACAGCATCAAGTGAGCAGACACAATATTAATTTCCATTGTATTAGTAAATACCCGTATCTGTAAAAAGCCCATCTGGCCAGGGTTTTGGAGAGTCAAGCTACTTGATTTCCATTCCTCTGATGTTTCAAAATATTCAGAATGACCAACAGGCCTGGAGTGTACATGGCTATTCCGTTGATTGGTTGCGATGTAAACCGCTCAGAGATCTTACCTTGAGATATTTCAACGTTAGGGGCCAGATGGCATTTATCACACTATGCAAATTAAAGGACTCGTGCTGATTGCATGTCAAAAAATAACTAGTTAAACCTTGAAGGCATATATTTGTATGTACGTAAATGGGCACCTCTTATTTATTTTTTTTACCTTGAGGCGAGGATCCATTTTGAAATTCATGTTTTTGATAAATTCCCAGGCTTTCAGAGTAATTTAGCCATCTAGAGGGGCTGTTGAGCCTTGGAGTGTGTTCCTGACCCTCTGGGACTGACTGAACCACATCTGCATATCCAAGTTCAAATATATACTCAGGATGATTGGTTTCAACATTAAGTTGTTGATCTAACCTCCTGATGGATTTGTTAGAGTGTCCTCCCATCCCGTTTCATTTCATTTCTAAACTCTGTCACTTTAATCCCCTAAATAAACCCTCTCAAATACATCTTTACTAAAATTTGTTTGATTGAGTTTGCCGAACTTACATTCCGGGCCCCGATTTCGTAGTCAAGGCATGGAATAAACATTCCTCAATCCATTTATTTTCCATAAAGCACGGATAACGGGGCTCTAATACTTCTTACATATCAATTAGGAGGACGGGAGGACTCTGTTACTGGTCAGCCGGCGGTTCTGTGAGAGTAATGACTACAGACGGGGGGGGGGGGGGGGGGGGGGGCTGCTATTAGCCCTAATCCTGCAAGAGAAAACAAGGTGGGAATGATCTGAACAATTCCAGCCACACTAACGGAACGGGGGGGAATGGGATCGGACATCTACACATGTCATATTAATCCAAAGTCATTCAGGGGTAGAGGATTTCCAACGTTAATGAATTCAGAATGAAATGATTGTGAATAGTGACCTCCTCTTGTGAATATTTATTTGTTTGTTACGTAAGCTCGGCACAGGACTCTAGACTAATGATTTACATTTACATTTACATTTTAGTCATTTAGCAGACGCTCTTATCCAGAGCGACTTACAGTTAGTGAATAATGATGTCATGGGGGCCACCAAAGAAGAAGAGTCACCTTTATTGACGACAAAGTAGATCCGGTACAAGGCGTTGCTAAGGACATGATGGCTCGGCCATATTATTTTTATTTGATGTGCCCTCACTAATTACCATCATCATTTGCAAACTACAGAGGAGGCATATTTACAGCATGCTATATGCAAACAATGATGTTAATGAGTTAATACTCCAAGCTAAATGCATGTTTAGTGTTATTACGTACTGTTGGCAACATGCTCAATATCCTTAACATTAATTGCTACAGTGAGCAGAGGCAGCACAAATGATTTATAATGTGGCGGAATTGCTACCAGTTTTTTTTTTTTTGTTGATTGGTATGGTATCACACAAACCGCAGCAAATGTTTTGCTGAAATTGTTAGTCAGCACCAATGAATGCAATTAGACTTTAATGGTTCTCTTAAAGGGACTGGGGGAGGGCTGTGTGAAGAAATACAAACTGACAATGCTGCTACATGCTTTGTCTTTTAGCGAGCTGCACATCAAGAGTTGTAGAAGGAGACAGATGGAATTACTCAATGTACTGGAAGACATTTCCCCAAAATATTTCCTTATTCCAAGAAAATGATTTGAACTCTAACCGTCTGTTAGTGAGTAGATGTGGGAGACAGTTGGCGACAGTGTGAATTACTGATTATTTAGTTACCTAGAAGGTGAGTGAAGACGTGAGTTAGGAAGGAAGTGAGTGGCTGCTTCATTGACCTTGTAGTAGAGATTCCTGCCAAGAACTCCAAATAAAGGCGCCACATAATTTTCATCCCAAATAGAATAAAGTCATATCAATAATTATACAGTGTGTAAACAGATCAATTTCCAGACAGACCTCAGCCTGCTGTGTGTGTGTGTGTGTGTGTGTGTGTGTTTGTGTGCGCTTGAGGAGAATAAGTCATTTGCAGGGAGAGAACCTTGAACAAGGTCAGCCTGACTGAGCCTCAACATGCCTGGAGCCAGGAGCCGGGGACAGGAGCCTCACAGCCGACACAAGCCTCCTCTGAGCTGCCTGGCCTCGGGGCACAGTGATACCCCTCCTCACTCTCCTCCTCCTGCTCCACACTCACAACCATCACCATCCACACTCTGCTGGGTGGTTAAGGCCAGTGCTAACAGCCAACTATTAATACACACACACACACACACACACACACACACACACACACACACTCCAGCCGTATAGAATGCAGAGTCCGGGTGGTCATGTGAAGTCAGGCCTGTTGTGAGTGCTATCGAAGTTGTAGATGCCGAAACAGAGACCTGTATTATCTGCCTCCACATCTCCACATCTCTAGAGCCAGCCAGTGGTGTGAGGTGAGCCTCCACATCTCCACATCTCTAGAGCCAGCCAGTGGTGTGAGGTGAGCCTCCACATCTCTAGAGCCAGCCAGTGGTGTGAGGTGAGCCTCCACATCTCCACATCTCTAGAGCCAGCCAGTGGTGTGAGGTGAGCCTCCACATCTCTAGAGCCAGCCAGTGGTGTGAGGTGAACCTCCACATCTCCACATCTCTAGAGCCAGCCAGTGGTGTGAGGTGAGCCTCCACATCTCCACATCTCTAGAGCCAGCCAGTGGTGTGAGGTGAGCCTCCACATCTCCACATCTCTAGAGCCAGCCAGTGGTGTGAGGTGAGCCTCCACATCTCCACATCTCTAGAGCCAGCCAGTGGTGTGAGGTGAGCCTCCACATCTCCACATCTCTAGAGCCAGCCAGTGGTGTGAGGTGAGCCTCCACATCTCCACATCTCTAGAGCCAGCCAGTGGTGTGAGGTGAGCCTCCACATCTCTAGAGCCAGCCAGTGGTGTGAGGTGAGCCTCCACATCTCTAGAGCCAGCCAGTGGTGTGAGGTGAGCCTCCACATCTCTAGAGCCAGCCAGTGGTGTGAGGTGAGCCTCCACATCTCTAGAGCCAGCCAGTGGTGTGAGGTGAACCTCCACATCTCCACATCTCTAGAGCCAGCCAGTGGTGTGAGGTGAGCCTCCACATCTCCACATCTCTAGAGCCAGCCAGTGGTGTGAGGTGAGCCTCCACATCTCTAGAGCCAGCCAGTGGTGTGAGGTGAGCCTCCACATCTCTAGAGCCAGCCAGTGGTGTGAGGTGAGCCTCCACATCTCTAGAGCCAGCCAGTGGCGTGAGGTGAGGAGGGCTAGGGACACTACGCTCTTAGAAAAAAAAAAAAAAAGGATTCTTCAGCTGTCTCATAGGATAACCCTCTGAAGAACCCTTGTTGGTTCCAGGTAGGACCCTTTTGGGTTCCATGTAGAACCCTGTCCGCAGAGGGTTTTAGATGGAACCCAAAATGATTCTACCTGTTACCGCAAAGGGTTTTACTTGGCACCAAAAAGGGTTCTCCTATGAGGATAGCTAAAGAACTCTTTTGGAACCCCTTTTTTTTTTCTAAGAGTTTAGTGACTGGAGAGACCACGCCATGCCACTCCGAGGCTGGGCTATGGTTCAGATGACTTGATTGCACAGAGATCTCACACAATGGACATGAAGGTAGTGATTGTTATACTTCCACATGAATGTTATTGCGTTCAAACATGCAACAGATGTGCAATGCTCAGGCCAGGAAGGGGTCAGTTTTGTAGCAACCAAGTAAATATAATTGTAAGCTGCATAAGCAATCTACAGTGTAAATCTGAGTTAACGTGCAGATTCAGTGCGTCAGTGCCGTGCCGTCATCGTAACTGGCACGTGTGCACATGACACCGTGACAAAGCCCTGGTAGGAACATTGTAATGTATTTTATAAGTTGTTAATAAAATACTTTCTCTGATAGTATACAAAAATGGCGTCCTTGTTCAGGATGGATGTCTCTCAGCGATCTGCTTAGACAATAACAAGACAGACCACATGGTGTTACTCAGGAATCAATATTATTTACCCATCTACTTACATTTACATTTACATTTACGTCATTAAGCAGACGCTCTTATCCAGAGCGACTACTTACACTTACGTATTTGACGCTGATACGTTCAGTTTCGATTGTTTCAGAATTCCATAAATTGCATTCTCAGTAGAATACATTTGAATATAATAAATGTAAAGAATATATGATTTTGTAGCGTTTCGGCTTTCATCAGATTAATCTAAGAGCGGGGTAACAAAGACTAATGACAGGCAGCGCCGGGCTGTCACGGTGACAAACTGGATGAACCCTAGTGTGTGTTGGGAGGTTAAGAAGCGCTGGGAAAGACAGGCGACTTCATCTAAACACTATTAGTGTTGGTTAACCCCGTGTTAACTCAATTAGAGGAGTCATTTTGTATTTCCCACCCCCCACCGTGCTGATATAAAGCTAACCTGTATTCAGCAACTGCTTTCTTCAAGGGAGAATGATAGACCTTACTGAAATAGGATCAAACTCACTGAAACGGGCATCTCACTTTAACTCCACTGATGTTTTCCAAATCTTTAGCCAATTATGATAAAATTAGTAGTCATTGTGTTATATTTTAGACAGCCATTGTACGTGAGTGCAAATAGGGGGTTTCGACTTTAAAAAAAAATACTCTATGGTGTTTTAATACTGAGGGGGAACCTGCAAATAAAATTAAACCTGCAAATCAAAGCCTCCTTTATATTAGATTACAGAGGGGTTTGGGTTTAAACCAAGCACACAACACTATGTTGAATCGACATAATGAACTTAGCAAGCAACCTTAATTAAACAAGCTACATCCCCCTGCACGTCCATGTGATGATGTCAGTCACAGCAGCAATTAACCGGCCTTCTATGAAAGCAAACAGTGTGGGGCAAGTCCCATAAATACAGGCCAGGCCGTAGCTTACTGAAACCCTCCTGAAAAAAATACAATTAATTAGTATGTTATGTTTCAGGAAGATGCTGCCTTAACATTGCACCCCAGAGGACATCATATGGCTGCCTTAGATTAAAGATGAACTATTGCTTGGTAAAGCCTTCGTAATGAAAGAGCTGGAGAATACCTCCATACAGCCTGCTAATTAGCAGTGGACTTGAACAGAGTGTGTGTTTTGCCCCACTCCCCACCCCCCCCCCCCCCCCACCCCCTACATTATAACATCCATTATAACTAACCTGTCATGCGGGTTTCATCAGAACAGCCCACTGTGGACCAGCCAAGCCATTTACAAGGACAAGAAGCAGAAAAAATACTTTCATTCTTATTATCTTCTTTAACCAACACAAAATAACCTTTTCTATTTTCACAGAAAGTGTTCGAATTAAATTGTTTGCATATCCTATTTTGCCAATTAAATATGTTTTCTTAGAAGGCTGTTAACCCATATAAAGAAGGATATTTTGTTGCCAGTTTGTGGTTGTCCCCCAGTTTGAAAACAGGTCTACTGTATGTGGTTTCCCTCACCATGCAAAGCGTTTGCCTCCTTCCAGTATAAACACTGACTATCTATCAGGTCCCTGGACTATATCAATTTAAAAGGAATTGATGATGTTGGGATTTTGTTACGCCCCTGAAGGACACTGTTATGTTACTGTCTCCGTTGCTTGAGCACATTTTTCCAAACAGAATTAATTCACTTTTTAAAAACTATTCACACACACAGCCCCAAACTGAAACACATTGGCCAAAATGACACATTTCATTTGTGTAAAATGCATTAAGACTCTCAAAAAAACATTAAAATACGTGACACAAAATCAACAACCTCCATCAAAACATACAAGTTGTTATCTAATCAAAAGTTATTTCAATCAATCATTACACAATGTCCAAATAAATACTAACTCCAACTATCAATAAACCCTATCATGGTTAACCCTCTTTTATATGTCTGGGCCTTATAATTATAGTATGCACCATAAAGGCAAGTAAACATATTATCACAGCATGGGCTGTATTCTTTTGTCCTAAATTGATTTGACCAAAGATGACCAATGTCACTCAAGAGCATGAATGTCCAGAAACAAAAGGCTTTATTTTATATTTTTCCATTTTAACTGACAACTGAACTGTCTTCCTCTATGGGCCCGTCTACCTCTGCTTTGTCCTTGCCCTCAGCCTCTTACTTGGTCCAGTCTTGCAACTCAGAGGTGACCTATTTTATGCATGAATAAGGACTGACTGCTGATTGAACAATTGTGCAAAGAAGTTTTGCTCACGTGCAGAAGAGGTTCACATTCATGGAAGTCATTTGTATCAGCTGTGACCAAATGTTGTAATTTTGTTTGTCATGATTTTTACCCCCTTTTAAGTCTTTCATAGGGAGTTGTGTTTACTGTTTTGCAAAAATGTGCTTAGCATTTGCATTGTGTGTGAAAGCAATGAGAAATTACTTACATTTCAGTAAATAATGATTATGTTGTGCTCATTATGTTAGAGGGAGATCAAGTGGACCACAGTTTCATTAAAAGTGTCTTAGCAATGGAGAAAAACTGTAATAGTCAACCCACAGCATCTTGGATAGCCCCCATCCTAACCCTATATTAACCCCATGAACCTTCACACAGTGATGGAACACACAAAATACCAGACATGCTCCAAATTCCAGTCTCTGGTCTCCAAAGAGGGGTTGTCTTCCTCAGGAACTAGGGTGTCTTCAAAGAGGGGTTGACTTTGTCCTCCTCAGGAACTTGGGTGTCTCCAAAGAGGGGTTGACTTTGTCTTCCTCAGGAACTAGGGTGCTTGTTTACCGGCTATGTTTACTCTGTGTCAAGGTTATTTGTGTCTGGGTGGAAGTGGTTGTTGTGAGGGGGCGGTCATTAGTCTAGCGCGCTAAATTCGTTATGGGAGTTAGCAGCATTCTGAGGACGGCACTAACGCTAGCTAATTGGAGACGTTTTACAAGGGAAGCACTTATCACTTTGCTTATTAAAAATGCTTATTGGAAGCAATAAAACACACATTACGGTGGAGGGGAAATGAATCTAGTGTATTGCCCAGGAACATAATGCTGTTATAATATGTGCCATGTTCGCTGGTAATGACTGCTGTTCAATTTATTAGCCCTGATGACAGAGGGGCCGTGGCAGGAACCGCTTATTGTTTGATACAGGTTGATGGATGTACAGTGTACGTTTGTGTTCACCATGCAACCTGGGCCAGGTTTGTTTCACATGCATGGTTTATTGTAGAGTAATTCACCATGCAACCTGGTTTATTGTGGAGTAAATCATCATGCAACCTGGGCCAGTTTTGTTTCAACGTGTGATAAACATATCAATCTGCTATCCCTACCTCCTCCTTCTTTGTTGGTCTGAAGTGAGGTGCAATGAAGGGCTGAAACCCTGATGCGTGCAGTACATACCTTTCAGCTGTGCTTATTTTCCTGACTGGAGATAGAGGCCACAGATAAAGCAGTGACAAGAGGGTCCCCAGAGAGAGATGCATGTGAGAGCAGCACACAGCCAGGTTAGCACACAGACATTAGCAGCTCAACACCAGCCCCTTTAATTGACTACCACACCAAGCTCAAGGCGTGTCACATTAGAGGTTTGGCAACCAAGACCGATATCTAATTGTAGGGGTTTGGGTTTTAGGACTTTGATCTGCAGTGGTATGAAGGCTTCAGGAACATCACTGACTGTGTTGATTGATCTGCAGTGGTATGAAGGGTTCAGGAACACCACTGAACACCAGACCTTTCTCTGTTGTCTGATTGGGGGGAGGGGGGTTCTTACCCCAAGTTTTGGGCAAATTTATTTGTGATCCAATTTTTATCGCTTTTTTGCAATCAAGCAATGCAATCCAATTATGTCTTTGATTGGAGGCACTGATTAAAATGTGTAGGAAAACATGATTATTCCCCACTGAGAAGTCTTCCAGCCATGTTCAATTATGAACAAGTCAAATGTTAAGACCAACCTGACTAGCTATTGAACTACTCCTACTGCTTGTCCTATTCTGCCTCCTAATGCTAGTCCTATTCTGCCTCCTACTGCTAGTCCTATTCTGCCTCCTAATGCTAGTCCTATTCTTACTCCTAATGCTAGTCCTATTCTGCCTCCTAATGCTAGTCCTATTCTGCCTCCTACTGCTAGTCCTATTCTGCCTCCTAATGCTAGTCATATTCTGCCTCCTACTGCTAGTCCTATTCTGCCTCCTAATGCTAGTCCTATTCTTACTCCTAATGCTAGTCATATTCTGCCTCCTACTGCTAGTCCTATTCTGCCTCCTAATGCTAGTCCTATTCTTACTCCTAATGCTAGTCCTATTCTTACTCCTAATGCTAGTCCTATTCTGCCTCCTAATGCTAGTCCTATTCTTACTCCTAATGCTAGTCCTATTCTGCCTCCTAATGCTAGTCCTATTCTGCCTCCTACTGCTAGTCCTATTCTGCCTCCTAATGCTAGTCCTATTCTTACTCCTAATGCTAGTCCTATTCTGCCTCCTACTGCTAGTCCTATTCTGCCTCCTAATGCTAGTCATATTCTTACTCCTAATGCTAGTCCTATTCTTACTCCTAATGCTATTCCTATTCTGCCTCCTAATGCTAGTCCTATTCTTACTCCTACTGCTAGTCCTATTCTGCTTCCTAATGCTAGTCCTATTCTTACTCCTAATGCTAGTCCTATTCTTACTCCTAATGCTAGTCCTATTCTGCCTCCTAATGCTAGTCCTATTCTTACTCCTACTGCTAGTCCTATTCTGCCTCCTAATGCTAGTCCTATTCTTACTCCTAATGCTAGTCCTATTCTTACTCCTAATGCTAGTCCTATTCTGCCTCCTACTGCTAGTCCTATTCTGCCTCCTAATGCTAGTCATATTCTGCCTCCTACTGCTAGTCCTATTCTGCCTCCTAATGCTAGTCATATTCTGCCTCCTACTGCTACTCCTATTCTGCCTCCTAATGCTAGTCCTATTCTTACTCCTAATGCTAGTCCTATTCTGCCTCCTACTGCTAGTCCTATTCTGCCTCCTAATGCTAGTCCTATTCTTACTCCTAATGCTAGTCCTATTCTTACTCCTAATGCTAGTCCTATTCTGCCTCCTAATGCTAGTCCTATTCTTACTCCTAATGCTAGTCCTATTCTGCCTCCTAATGCTAGTCCTATTCTGCCTCCTACTGCTAGTCCTATTCTGCCTCCTAATGCTAGTCCTATTCTGCCTCCTAATGCTAGTCCTATTCTGCCTCCTACTGCTAGTCCTATTCTGCCTCCTAATGCTAGTCCTATTCTTACTCCTAATGCTAGTCCTATTCTGCCTCCTACTGCTAGTCCTATTCTGCCTCCTAAGGCTAGTCCTATTCTTACTCCTAATGCTAGTCCTATTCTTACTCCTAATGCTATTCCTATTCTGCCTCCTAATGCTAGTCCTATTCTTACTCCTACTGCTAGTCCTATTCTGCCTCCTAATGCTAGTCCTATTCTTACTCCTAATGCTAGTCCTATTCTTACTCCTAATGCTAGTCCTATTCTGCCTCCTACTGCTAGTCTTATTCTGCCTCCTAATGCTAGTCCTATTCTTACTCCTAATGCTAGTCCTATTCTTACTCCTAATGCTAGTCCTATTCTTACTCCTACTGCTAGTCCTATTCTTACTCCTACTGCTAGTCCTATTCTTATTCCTATTGCTAGTCCTATTCTTACTCCTAATGCTAGTCCTATTCTGCCTCCTAATGCTAGTCCTATTCTTACTCCTACTGCTAGTCCTATTCTTACTCCTACTGCTAGTCCTATTCTTACTCCTAATGCTAGTCCTATTCTTACTCCTAATGCTAGTCATCCTCTACAAATAATGTTTATATTATAAGTCACCTTATTGTAGCCAGAATAATATTTGTATTTGATTTAGATCTAGACTTTAGACAGGGTTGACTTTCTTTGTGCTGAGAAATAACTGTTCTGAGAAGCTTACATTAGAATCTGATTAGGTCTTTCCTGGACTGAGGTGAATATACGGTCACCCCCAGCCCTCGCCTCCCTTCCCCTGTCCCCACCCTCCTAATCAGAAACAGTTGTGACAAAGGCAGTACGGTGAGACTGAGGTGACAGCTGAACCTAGGGTAGTTCTGGCTGGCTCTACACGTACACACTAGGAACAGTCTGGGTTGAAGGTCTCCCCCAGTCCTGTGTAATGTAATAACATGGTTGTTTGATTGTCAGTGTGATAAACATGAGAGCATAGCTGTTCCATTTATCAAATTACCCAAGTTAGCAAGGGTTTACAGACACCCCAATTCACCACCTAATGAAGGTCTCATTGAGACAGGCGGGCTGAGGCCAAACCAGGCAGCAGTGGGGGGACTCATTGAGAGGACGGCCAGGCGGGCTGAGGCCAAACCAGGCAGCAGTGGGGGGACTCATTGAGAGGACGGCCAGGCCAGGCGGGCTGAGACCAAACCAGGCAGCAGTGGGGGGACTCATTGAGACGACGGCCAGGCCAGGTGGGCTGAGGCCAAACCAGGCAGCAGTGGGGGGACTCATTGAGAGGACGGCCAGGCGAGGCGGGCTGAGGCCAAACCAGGCAGCAGTGGGGGGACTCATTGAGAGGACGGCCAGGCCAGGCGGGCTGAGGCCAAACCAGGCAGCAGTGGGGGGAGGAAGGACTCATATGTCATCATTATTGTTTTCCAAACCGTGTGTCCGAAGAGCTTAGGAAATTTAAAGTGGTGTCTGCTTTTTACCTCCATCAGAATGGCCTTGAAATGGCTGAATAACTGCCAGCTATAATACGTGACAGAAGACAACCAACACAACCTTGTCAGGGGTTAGGAGGCAGAAGACAACCACCACGACCTGGTCTGGAGGCAGAAGACAACCACCACGACCTGGTCTGGAGGCAGAAGACAACCACCACGACCTGGTCTGGAGGCAGAAGACAACCACCACGACCTGGTCTGGAGGCAGAAGACAAATATATCTCCTTCAGTATCCATCTCAAATCACTTACAGAACTAGAACATTGATAAAGAGAAATATGGTGAGAGAAATGAGGGAAAATGCAGAACGCAGAATGGTGTCAGGACCTGTAGCTCTCCCATACAAACCTATCAGTATTATACTAGCTAACCTACTGATAGGTCTGTACCTCTCCCATACAAACCTATCAGTATTATACTAGCTAACTGTTCAGTCTGTCTTTATTATAGACAAACCCTGTAAGTATAGCATACAATACTGTATGTCTCTCTCATAGAGAACCCTACCACTATTTTATCACATAGTGTACAGTAGGTCTTTCTGTAACACTCAGTGCCTGCTCTCTGAGGAAACAGCATTATGACTGGTTCACTCATTGATCCATTTTTAGAGGGGTAGAGATCTGATTGCCTAAATGTTTATTGATCCTCAAGGCACCAACCGTTTTCTAGTACAGTGATTTACCCTACGTCTATGTTTGCGGTATATGTTTAATAGTTGAAAGGGCTAGCCACTGTGGCTGGTGTTAATGATATAAGGTGTTACTCCTATAACATATCCAATAATATTATACAGAGGTGTTAATCCTATAACATATCCAATAATATTATATAGAGGTGTTAATCCTATAACATATCCAATAATATTATATAGAGGTGTTAATCCTATAACATATCAATAATATTATATAGAGGTGTTAATCCTATAACATATCAATAATATTATATAGAGGGTGTTAATCCTACAACATATCTAATAATATTATATAGAGGTGTTAATCCTATAACATATCCAATAATATTATATAGAGGTGTTAATCCTATAACATAACAAAACGTAATCAATAATATTATATAGAGGGTGTTAATCCTATAACATATCCAATAATATTATATAGAGGTGTTAATCCTATAACATATCCAATAATATTATATAGAGGTGTTAATCCTATAACATATCACCTTATTTATTCTATAAGGTGAATATTATGTATGGGTCAGTCTGGATCATTTGTGAGACTGGTGAAGGGCTCAATAGAAGCACTTACCCTCCATGGAGTTTACTGCCAGTCACACACATCTGACATCGTGACTGAAGCAATCCCATTTGAAAATGTTGAGATCATCAGCAAATGAACAAGGCATTTTACAAATCATCACAGGGGCTGTTTTTCTAGTCCTGCTGTTCTGCTGATTGGGGCATAATACTGCCATCACAGCACAATTAAAATAGGGTTCTGAAGACCGGTGGTTAATATAATTCACAGTTTGAAGGGGAAGGGTATCGTTATAAGATCGTATATCACTCCAGTGAAAGAGTCTGACAGTTCTCAAGCGTCAGATTCTTCAATTAAACTGTTTCCTTCTCTATTGTGGTTTCCCGTGTAAGGAGGCGGCGATCCTTCAGGTGCTGCCGTCAGACAGGGGAAGTTACAGGAAAATGATTGGTACAGGCGAAGTTTAATCAATGTATTAAATGGGATGAGTGCTTGAAGATATTTCTGATATAGGTATGTGTCTATCACAGCTGTCCAACTGCCTGTTAAAGGCCTGGATGCTTCATGGTAAGTAGACCACTAGCGTTGTTCTGGGCTATATGTCCTGCCTGCTATGAATAAAAATGATCTGTGGAGAGAACAGTGGATGGAAGAGGGGCTCACAGAAATTGTATTTGTATTCTGCACCACGTGCCTGAGCAATTCCACCATAACATTGCAAAGTGGTCACTTATATCACTGCAATATCTGTTTTTATTATTTTCAATGTAAAATGGCCTCTTGATCCATATTTATTACCAATTGAGTGATCCACCCGTATAACATGAGATGACACATACATAGTGGTTTGTCCCATTTCCCCTGCAGCAAATCCAATACATTCACATTTGAATTTGTATCTAATACCGTTTATTAGATTGTTCGGCTACAGAAGAAAAACAATACATCACGTATAGATAATAGGTATGTATTTCTCCCCTTTGCATAGTTATCCCTAAATATACAGTACCTCATTGACAAGAACACTAGGTTATCATTAAGTCAATTAATAGAGAACAGACTGTAGAACACTAGGTTATCATTAAGTTAATGAATAGAGAACATGCTATAGAACACTAGGTTATCATTAAGTTAATGCATAGAGAACAGACTATAGAACACTAGGTTATCATTCAGTTAATGCATAGAGAACAGACTATAGAACACTAGGTTATCATTAAGTTAATGAATAGAGAACATGCTATAGAATACTAGGTTATCATTAAGTTAATGAATAGAGAACATGCTATAGAACACTAGGTTATCATTAAGTTAATGAATAGAGAACAGACTATAGAACACTAGGTTATCATTAAGGTAATGAATAGAGAACAGACTATAGAACACTAGGTTATCATTCAGTTAATGAATAGAGAACAGACTATAGAACACTAGGTTATCATTAAGTTAATGAATAGAGAACAGACTATTGAACACTAGGTTATCATTCAGTTAATGCATAGAGAACCGACTGTAGAACACTAGGTTATCATTCAGTTAATGCATAGAGAACCGACTACAGCCCTAGCTTCCATCACAGTGATACCACCCAGGCACTCAGGCCATTGTTCCTATGAGGCTGCTCTTGGAGAAACACCACAACATCCCACAAGACCTTTAGCCATACTAAATATGCCTTGTTCATTCCTCCTGTATTCCATACGGTTTTCTCAGACTTTCTAGGTCAGACGTCTTAAGTAGTGGGTTCATTTTACTGCAGCATCTAGACTCTCAGGTATTTACAGGGAAACCTGGAGTGTAGCAGGACTGCTCTGTGATCATAGAAAACATGTTCATCTGGGGACTGTACCCACATGGGGCAGACATACACAGAATGAAGTGGACAGTGTATATCTGTTCTTTCTTTCCCTGTTTCTGCTAGATGGGATATGACTGTTGTAGCCCTGTTTCCGCTACATGGGATATGACTGTTGTCGCCCTGTTTCTGCTACATGGGATATGTCTGTTGTTGCCCAGATTTTAATGAATCGGTAGTCCATCTCGCCACACACACACACACAAACACACACACACACACAAACAAACACACACACACACACACACACATAAACAGAAGCAGCAGCCAATACAACATTTGGCATTGATGAGGCTCATTGTTGCCATTCCCATGGAGGCCAGGCCCGGTGTGGGTGAGGAAACTAAATGACCCTCTACCCTCAGATGTAGTCTCTCCCAAGGGGGCCCGGGTTACCCAGTGAGTAAGCTTGTACCATGGCTGCCCTTGACATACCTTCTCTGCAGACCCGGGGACGCCATGTTGGACGGCAGGTCTTTGCCAGCCCTGTGAATGGAATGCTGCGTGCCAGATGCTACCAGCTGTGCTAGAGGTTTCACAACGGCGGACACCTGTCCTCTCGGAGCTCGGGCTCCAGAAGCCATCAGCGGTGGCCCTAAAGAGCCGTCAGCAGGAAATGAGGCAGCAACCTCGAAGTGAAAGGCCTTGTGGCCCTTGCTGAGAACCCTAATGAGGCAGCAACCTCGCAGCCAAGACACGTTTAGAGACACAGCCACGTTTAGAGACAAAGCCACGTTCAGAGACACAGCCACGTTTAGAGACAAAGCCACGTTCAGAGACACAGCCACGTTCAGAGACACAGCCACGTTCAGAGACACAGCCACGTTCAGAGACACAGCCACGTTCAGAGACACAGCCACGTTTAGAGACACAGCCACGTTTAGAAACACAGCCACATTTAGAAACAGCCACGTTTAGAAACAGCCACGTTCAGAGACACAGCCACATTTAGAGACACAGCCACGTTCAGAGACACAGCCACGTTCAGAGACAAAGCCACGTTCAGAGACACAGCCACGTTCAGAGACACAGCCACATTCAGAGACACAGCCACGTTCAGAGACACAGCCACGTTCAGAGACACAGCCACGTTCAGAGACACAGCCACGTTCAGAGACACAGCCACGTTCAGAGACACAGCCACATTCAGAGACACAGCCACGTTCAGAGACACAGCCACGTTTAGAGACACAGCCACGTTTAGAGACACAGCCACGTTCAGAGACACAGCCACGTTCAGAGACACAGCCACGTTTAGAGACACAGCCACGTTTAGAGACACAGCCACATTTCCTTTATCATCATTTACCTCAGCATGTTTCTGGCCTGAGGACCTTTCCACAACACTCTGTCATGTTTCTGGCCTGGGTTGTTCTAACTAGTGACTTTCAAATCAAATCAAATCAAATGTTATTTGCCACATACGCCAAAAACAACAGGTGAACACCATACAGTGAAATGCTTACTTACAAGCCCTTAACCAACAATGCAGTAAAAAAAAATAGATAAGTAAAAAATAGAAAATAGCAAAATATAAAATAATTAAAAGAACATTCAGTCAATGATTAGGAACAAATGTGTTTTGCAGGACAGTGATTTGCACTATAATTTGTGATGATACCATATCCCAAAGGTATGGTATCCATATTAGGAAAGCTTCAGGGATAAGGAACCATGGTCCAGGAGGATCCCATAGCTACTCCTTGTAAAGTATACAGCAGATCAGTTTGATTTCTGTTTTCTAGTCACGTTTAGTGTCAACATTTTCAGAACAAATACCCCAATTCTCACTACTCTCAGATCTAGATGCTGTGAGAATCTTTGTTCAATTACCTTTCGTCTTATGATGCGACATCAAACAAAAACAATTATAGAAAAGGGCCTTCTGGGAATATGTTTAATATGAACCACGTTGGTGTCATGACCCAATGTTATTTGTGTATGTGTGACGCTTACCTGAAAACGTGAGACATGAATTACAGCCAAGCTCTGCGGCTTCCCCTCAGTGGGCTACCAGAGACTCCTGGGCACCACGGATTTGCATCTGGCCATTGGTGTGGAGCAACCTTTCTGGAAAACCGTTACCAATAAATTACCACCATGTTGTTTTCTGTTCTCCTCTAGCTTCCTACTTTTCTTTTTACATTTTCAAATATTTAGGTTACGTCTATTATTAAAAAATGTTTTGAAGATATAAGACACCCTGGCTACATCCTATTTTAGGTGTTGAGTCTGTCTGTACGGATGCCTGTTGGGGTCATTTTACAGGGCGAATCGTTTTTTAATGGAGACGAAGGTAGGACACGGCTTGCTATCGTTCCCAGTCTGAGGATGGTATGACAGTATGTTAACATGTGCCTATACCTGTCCTGATTATTAATGGGGCATTATTCACTGGCCTATTGAATAGAGGAGTGTGATTTGTTTTTCACAGCAGGGGGTGGGGGAGCAGGGACTGAGGTTGGTGGAGTAGAAAAGGACAGGCCTACGGTGAGGAGTCAGGATGGGTGGCTGTTCCTGTTCCTGTTCCGCACATGGAGCTGGGTCCTTCAGATCTGTCTGGACCGCAAACCTTTCCTCGACTCAGTGGGCTTCACAACTTAATATAAGGAAATATCAGGGCCTGTTGAGATCTGTGGAAAGTACAAAGCTCAGGCCATATCCTGCTTTTAAATTGCTTTATTTTTTTTATGTTTAAAATAAATACATCCAGAGTGAGAGCATGTTCCTGTACACCAGAGTGTGATGTGACGGGTTTCTATTATGAATGTCAGAAATGAAAATGAAAATGGGCCTAAGATTATCTTGCTTTGTCACAATGAAAATGTTGGCTCTGAAAATAAATGGGTGTGATACCTTCCCCTCAGGACAGGAGAGATAAAAGCAGTTATTTTGTGATATATCTTCCCCTCTGGAGAGATACATCCAGTTAAATTGTGATATACCTTCCCCTCTGGAGAGATACATCCAGTTATATTGTGATATACCTTCCCCTCAGGAGAGATACATCCAGTTATATTGTGGTATACCTTCCCCTCAGGACAGGAGAGATACATCCAGTTATATTGCGGTATACCTTCCCCTCAGGAGAGATACATCCAGTTATATTGTGATATACCTTCCCCTCAGGACAGGAGAGATACATCCAGTTATATTGTGGTATACCTTCCCCTCAGGACAGGAGAGATAAAATCAGTTATATTGTGGTATACCTTCCCCTCAGGAGAGATACATCCAGTTATATTGTGATATACCTTCCCCTCAAGACAGGAGAGATACATCCAGTTATATTGTGGTACACCTTCCCCTCAGGACAGGAGAGATAAAATCAGTTATATTGTGATATACCTTCCCCTCAGGACAGGAGAGATACATCCAGTTATATTGTGGTATACCTTCCCCTCAGGAGAGATAATTCCAGTTATATTGTGGTATACCTTCCCCTCAGGAGAGATACATCCAGTTATATTGTGATGTACCTTCCCCTCAGGACAGGAGAGATACATCCAGTTATATTGTGGTATACCTTCCCCTCAGGACAGGAGAGATAAAATCAGTTATATTGTGGTATACCTTCCCCTCAGGAGAGATACATCCAGTTATATTGTGATATACCTTCCCCTCAAGACAGGAGAGATACAACCAGTTATATTGTGGTACACCTTCCCCTCAGGACAGGAGAGATAAAATCAGTTATATTGTGATATACCTTCCCCTCAGGACAGGAGAGATACATCCAGTTATATTGTGGTATACCTTCCCCTCAGGACAGGAGAGATACATCCAGTTATATTGTGGTATACCTTCCCCTCAGGACAGGAGAGATACATCCAGATATATTATGGTATACCTTCCC
Organism: Coregonus lavaretus; assembly: GCF_964263955.1. Taxonomy (NCBI): domain Eukaryota; kingdom Metazoa; phylum Chordata; class Actinopteri; order Salmoniformes; family Salmonidae; genus Coregonus; species Coregonus lavaretus. The sequence continues at coordinate 191,897 of NW_028161567.1, read as the reverse complement.
CTCAGGACAGGAGAGATAAAATCAGTTATATTGTGGTATACCTTCCCCTCAGGAGAGATACATCCAGTTATATTGTGATATACCTTCCCCTCAAGACAGGAGAGATACATCCAGTTATATTGTGGTACACTTTCCCCTCAGGACAGGAGAGATAATATCAGTTATATTGTGATATACCTTCCCCTCAGGACAGGAGAGATACATCCAGTTATATTGTGGTATACCTTCCCCTCAGGAGAGATAATTCCAGTTATATTGTGGTATACCTTCCCCTCAGGAGAGATACATCCAGTTATATTGTGATATACCTTCCCCTCAGGACAGGAGATATACATCCAGTTATATTGTGGTATACCTTCCCCTCAGGACAGGAGAGATAAAATCAGTTATATTGTGGTATACCTTCCCCTCAGGAGAGATACATCCAGTTATATTGTGATATACCTTCCCCTTTAGACAGGAGAGATACATCCAGTTATATTGTGGTATACCTTCCCCCCAGGACAGGAGAGATACATCCAGTTATATTGTGATATACCTTCCCCTCAGGAGAGATACATCCAGTTATATTGTGAGATAACTTCCCCTCAGGAGAGATACATCCAGTTATATTGTGGTATACCTTCCCCTCAGGAGAGATACATCCAGTTATATTGTGGTATACCTTCCCCTCAGGAGAGATAATTCCAGTTATATTGTGGTATACCTTCCCCTCAGGAGAGATACATCCAGTTATATTGTGATATACCTTCCCCTCAGGACAGGAGAGATACATACAGTTTTGTTGTTGAATACCTTCCCCTCAGGACAGGAGAGATAAAATCAGTTATATTGTGGTATACCTTCCCCTCAGGAGAGATACATCCAGTTATATTGTGATATACCTAACTCCTCAGGACAGGAGAGATACATCCAGTTATATTGTGATACACCTTCCCCTCAGGAGAGAGAGATCCAGTTATATTTTGGTATACCTTCCCCTCAGGAGAGATACATCCAGTTATATTGTGATATACCTTCCCCTCAAGACAGGAGAGATACATCCAGTTATATTGTGGTACACTTTCCCCTCAGGACAGGAGAGATAATATCAGTTATATTGTGATATACCTTCCCCTCAGGACAGGAGAGATACATCCAGTTATATTGTGGTATACCTTCCCCTCAGGAGAGATAATTCCAGTTATATTGTGGTATACCTTCCCCTCAGGAGAGATACATCCAGTTATATTGTGATATACCTTCCCCTCAGGACAGGAGATATACATCCAGTTATATTGTGGTATACCTTCCCCTCAGGACAGGAGAGATAAAATCAGTTATATTGTGGTATACCTTCCCCTCAGGAGAGATACATCCAGTTATATTGTGATATACCTTCCCCTCAAGACAGGAGAGATACATCCAGTTATATTGTGGTACACCTTCCCCTCAGGACAGGAGAGATAAAATCAGTTATATTGTGGTATATACCTTCCCCTCAGGACAGGAGAGATACATCCAGTTATATTGTGATATACCTTCCCCCCAGGACAGGAGAGATACATCCAGTTATATTGTGATATACCTTCCCCTCAGGAGAGATACATCCAGTTATATTGTGAGATAACTTCCCCTCAGGAGAGATACATCCAGTTATATTGTGGTATACCTTCCCCTCAGGAGAGATACATCCAGTTATATTGTGGTATACCTTCCCCTCAGGAGAGATAATTCCAGTTATATTGTGGTATACCTTCCCCTCAGGACAGGAGAGATACATCCAGTTATATTGTGGTATACCTTCCCCTCAGGACAGGAGAGATACATCCAGTTATTTTGTGGTATACCTTCCCCTCAGGAGAGATACATCCAGTTATATTGTGGTATACCTTCCCCTCAGGAGAGATACATCCAGTTATATTGTGGTATAACTTCCCCTCAGGACAGGAGAGAACATCCAGTTATATTGTGGTATACCTTCCCCTCAGGACAGGAGAGAACATCCAGTTATATTGTGGTATACCTTCCCCTCAGGACAGGAGAGATACATCCAGTTATATTATGGTATACCTTCCCCTCAGGACAGGAGAGATAAAATCAGTTATATTGTGGTATACCTTCCCCTCAGGAGAGATACATCCAGTTATATTGTGATATACCTTCCCCTCAAGACAGGAGAGATACATCCAGTTATATTGTGGTACACCTTCCCCTCAGGACAGGAGAGATAATATCAGTTATATTGTGATATACCTTCCCCTCAGGACAGGAGAGATACATCCAGTTATATTGTGGTATACCTTACCCTCAGGACAGGAGAGATAATTCCAGTTATATTGTGATATACCTTCCCCTCAGGACAGGAGAGATACATCCAGTTATATTGTGGTATACCTTCCCCTCAGGACAGGAGAGATACATCCAGTTATATTGTGGTATACCTTCCCCTCAGGACAGGAGAGATACATCCAGTTATATTGTGGTATACCTTCCCCTCAGGACAGGAGAGATGCATCCAGTTATATTGTGGTATACCTTCCCCTCAGGACAGGAGAGATACATCCAGTTATATTGTGGTATACCTTCCCCTTAGGACAGGAGAGATACATCCAGTTATATTGTGGTATACCTTCCCCTCAGGACAGGAGAGATACATCCAGTTATATTATGGTATACCTTCCCCTCAGGACAGGAGAGATAAAATCAGTTATATTGTGGTATACCTTCCCCTCAGGAGAGATACATCCAGTTATATTGTGATATACCTTCCCCTCAAGACAGGAGAGATACATCCAGTTATATTGTGGTACACCTTCCCCTCAGGACAGGAGAGATAATATCAGTTATATTGTGATATACCTTCCCCTCAGGACAGGAGAGATACATCCAGTTATATTGTGGTATACCTTCCCCTCAGGACAGGAGAGATAATTCCAGTTATATTGTGATATACCTTCCCCTCAGGACAGGAGAGATACATCCAGTTATATTGTGGTATACCTTCCCCTCAGGACAGGAGAGATACATCCAGTTATATTGTGGTATACCTTCCCCTCAGGACAGGAGAGATACATCCAGTTATATTGTGGTATACCTTCCCCTCAGGACAGGAGAGATACATCCAGTTATATTGTGGTACACCTTCCCCTCAGGACAGGAGAGATATATCCAGTTATATTGTGGTATACCTTCCCCTCAGGACAGGAGAGATACATCCAGTTATATTGTTGTATACCTTCCCCTCAGGACAGGAGAGATACATCCTGTTATATTGTGGTATACCTTCCCCTCAGGATAGGAGAGATACATCCAGTTATATTGTGTGCAGATGTGTCCTAATCGTCCCCTTTGTACCTTTTCAGATCTGTATTGGTTGAATCATAAAGGTGTCAGAAATGGCCTTTTGCAGGGCGACACATTTGCCAAATCAAATCTGTGAGTGTTGCTGTAATGGAGGATAATAGACGAATAGACGGACAGAGCCGGAATCGGGTTCGGCGGAGCTGTTTAACCCTCAGGTAACACTGTTTCTGTATCACTTGTTGTGGTGAGAGACATGGATTGCTTCCCAAATGGTACCCTATTCCCTATGGTCACAGGTCAAAAGTAGTGCACTAAATATGGAATAGGGTGCTGTTTTAGACACCAACATGGTGATTGGTGTGCAGAGACTTACCCCATTACTGCAACAGCAGAACCTGTGGTCCAACTTCTTTAAGAGGATCTGGTTAAAAGCTGCTTTTTTTTCTTCCTCCACCTCTTGACAACATCCCAGCTGTAGACTAGCAATAGCAATCCTCCTGTGGCAGTTTTTAATTATCGGCCCTGGCGATACCATCAGTAAGTGTGTAATTATGTGTCAGTTTGTCTGGATGGTTGGTATGAAGAGTGGAACCGGTGTGATGATGATTGTTGAAAGTGTAGACTGCTATTTAAACTATTCAAAATGTGTAAGTGTCAGTGTCATTAAACAGAGAGTGTCTGACCCTGGCTGTCAGTTATACCTCCACTATGCAGATATTCTTTCTCTCTCTCTCTCTCTCGCTCTGTCTTTCTTTCTCACACACTCCTTCTCCCTTTCCCTCCCTCCCTCCCTCCCTCTCTCTCTCTCATTCCTCCCTCTCTCCTCTCACTGTCTGTCAGAAGTCTTCATGCTCTGATAGGGGACAGAGCAGGAAGTGTGAGAAGCTCCGTGTGAATCATGCTGCTCTGCTCAACACCCTACCCGTCTCCTGTGTCATCTACAGACACACATTTATGCTGTTCTGCTGCCTGCCGGCATGATAACAAGGCTCAATATAGAATCGCTTCACAACAAAGAAAACAGATACCTTTTTTTTTTTAAGATTCCAGACAACTACAAATAAAAATTACAATTAAAAAATCACATTCATTTGTTAGAAGTAGACAAATAATGTTATAATTGTCATTACTGTGTTTCGTGTGATTTGTCCACTGAGAAGTATTTAGTGATACAGTAATGAATGGTGAATATTGGCCATTCCTGTTATCTATAACATGACAACACATTAGAACAGCCTGCCCTGCCTTCAGTCTTCAGAGGCCCGTATCATCAGGTGGTTGGAGGAGCTGGCAGGCAGCCTCGCAGCCAGAACGCACTGGGCTCCATTAACACAGTAAGAAACACCTTTTGACGTGATGAAAAATGCAAATATTATCTCCTCCTTTGCTTTACCAGCACTCTTCAATTTACCAGGACAAGCACCTTAAGCTCCGGCACCATGTCGACATGAAACGCCTTGGAAGGCAAGGCAGGGGGTGGGGGTAGGTTGGTGGGGGTAGAGGGTGGGGGGCGGTAAGGGTTCGGTAGGGGGGGGGGGGGGGGGGGGGGGGGGTGTTCCTGTGGATTGTAAGATGTGTTGGTGTACCAAGGACAAGTAGGAAATATCCATATTGTAATGAAGGGCGGGTATTAATTGCAGCTACTCCTCTGAGCTAGAAAGTAATGAGTGGGGAATATGGGGGTGTGGACCTCTAAGGATTCATTTGTACTAATATTTTATCAACTTAAATCAAGTCTACATATTTTTTTTTGGGTGGGGGGGGGGGGGTGGGGGTATCGCAAACATTGACTTTACGATCTTAACAAGACGTACAGACGGTACACTACTTCCAGGAAAGGAATAGACAGTATGTGTGGTTCTCTGAGACCTCCGCTACCCTGAAAGATCTTAATAATGACACAATGGAGCTCTCAGCTTAAATTAAAGTCTAGTACTTGCCCATGTGAATTGGATAATATAGACATTTTACATATAAAGATAATTACATTCAGACTGGATGGTCTGGTCCATAGGCGTCATTGATTTCTACAGTGTATTGTACATTACTGTATATCTCCCTATAACTGTGAAATATTAGACAATTTACCCAGAGATCGTCCCCCTAATGACGTTCTTCTAAATTAGACCAATTACAACAGCATATACGTTAAAGGATACGCATTAATATTATATGCTTTCGAAAACTAATGAGCATTGCATAACTCTATTTGATTTATACCCATTATATCAATAATACTAATCTACTAAAGATTAAAGAAATCATGTTTTTTTTTTATAGCCTACAACTGTTCACCAGCTCACACACATCTGTGAAAAGAATGTGCAGTTGTGTTAGCAAGCTATCAAACTAAAATACATCTAGTTTGTAGATTAGTAGAGTGGAGGAAGTTGAGCCAAAGGGGGAAGTTGAGCGACCCCTTGTTTCAGGAAACCCATACACAAAAATGTATCAAGTGACCAAATTTAGGACGAGGTCATCATTTCATGGAGTCTGAAGGAAGAAACCACATGGAAAGAGTGGTAAGCAAGTTCTGTCCAAAAAAACAGATTTGACTCACAGAGTCAAATGAATTTATTGCGTTAGAGGTTTCTTTTTTTTTACATTTGAGTCATTTAGCAGACGCACTTATCTAGAGCGACATACAGTTAGTGAGTGCATACATTATTTTTTTATTTTTCATACTGGCCCCCCGTGGGAATCGAACCCACAACCCTGGCGTTGCAAACGCCATGCTCTACCAACTGAGCTACATCCCTGCCGGCCATTCCCTCCCCTACCCTGGACGACGCTGGGCCAATTGTGCGCCACCCCATGGGTCTCCCGGTCGCGGCTGGCTACGACAGAGCCTGGATTCGAACCAGGATCTCTAGTGGCACAGCTAGCACTGTGATGCAGTGGCCTCATCTAAAGTGTGGGCTATTTCTATTTCATAAATACTTTAGAAATGTTTTGAGTGACCAGTGTAATTTCTCACAAAAAGATGAACATGCCATTGGTAGTTCTGTGTTAACTGAGATTAGACTGCTCTAAGGAGTGCCTGCAATCCACACTATGATTTTGGTAGGCTACTCTAACATTAGCTAAGCTACTCTAACTATAGCTAGGCTACTCTAACTATAGCTAGGCTACTATAACTATAGCTAGGCTACTCTAACTATAGCTAGGCTACTCTAACTATAGCGAGGCTACTCTAACTATAGCTAGGCTACTATAACTATAGCTAGGCTACTATAACTATAGCGAGGCTACTCTAACTATAGCTAGGCTACTCTAACTATAGCTAGGCTACCCTAACTATAGCTAGCTACTCTAACTATAGCTAGGCTACTCTAACTATAGCTAGGCTACTATAACTATAGCTAGGCTATTCTAACTATAGCTAGGCTACTCTAACGATAGCTAGGCTACTATAACTATAGCTAGGCTACTCTAACTATAGCTAGGCTACTATAACTATAGCTAGGCTACTATAACTATAGCGAGGCTACTATAACTATAGCTAGGCTACTCTAACTATAGCTAGGCTGCTATAACTATAGCTAGGCTACTATAACTATAGCTAGGCTACTCTAACTATAGCTAGGCTGCTATAACTATAGCTAGGCTACTATAACTATAGCTAGGCTACTCTAACTATAGCTAGGCTACTCTAACTATAGCTAGGCTACTATAACTATAGCTAGGCTACTCTAACTATAGCTAGGCTACTATAACTATAGCTAGGCTACTCTAACTATAGCTAGGCTATTCTAACTATAGCTAGGCTACTATAACTGTAGCTAGGCTATTCTAACTATAGCTAGGCTACTATAACTATAGCTAGGCTACTCTAACTATAGCTAGGCTACTATAACTATAGCTAGGCTACTCTAACTATAGCTAGGCTACTATAACTATAGCTAGGCTACTCTAACTATAGCTAGGCTACTCTAACTATAGCTAGGCTATTCTAACTATAGCTAGGCTACTCTAACTATAGCTAGGCTACTATAACTATAGCTAGGCTACTCTAACTATAGCTAGGCTACTCTAACTATAGCTAGGCTACTATAACTATAGCTAGGCTACTCTAACTATAGCTAGGCTACTCTAACTATAGCTAGGCTACTATAACTTTACCTAGGCTACTCTAACTATAGCTAGGCTACTATAACTGTAGCTAGGCTACTATAACTGTAGCTAGGCTACTATAACTATAGCTAGGCTACTCTAACTATAGCTAGGCTACTATAACTATAGCTAGGCTACTCTAACTATAGCTAGGCTACTCTAACTATAGCTAGGCTACTATAACTTTACCTAGGCTACTATAACTATAGTTAGGCTACTATAACTATAGCTAGGCTACTCTAACTATAGCTAGGCTACTCTAACTATAGCTAGGCTACTCTAACTATAGCTAGGCTACTATAACTGTAGCTAGGCTACTATAACTGTAGCTAGGCTACTATAACTATAGCTAGGCTACTATAACTATAGTTAGGCTACCATAACTATAGCTAGGCTACTATAACTTTACCTAGGCTACTCTAACTATAGCTAGGCTACTATAACTGTAGCTAGGCTACTATGACTGTAGCTAGGCTACTATAACTATAGCTAGGCTACTATAACTATAGTTAGGCTACCATAACTATAGCTAGGCTACTCTAACTATAGCTAGGCTACTATAACTATAGCTAGGCTACTCTAACTATAGCTAGGCTACTCTAACTATAGCTAGGCTACTATAACTATAGCTAGGCTACTCTAACTATAGCTAGGCTACTATAACTTTACCTAGGCTACTATAACTATAGTTAGGCTACTATAACTATAGCTAGGCTACTCTAACTATAGCTAGGCTACTCTAACTATAGCTAGGCTACTCTAACTATAGCTAGGCTACTATAACTGTAGCTAGGCTACTATAACTGTAGCTAGGCTACTATAACTATAGCTAGGCTACTATAACTATAGTTAGGCTACCATAACTATAGCTAGGCTACTATAACTTTACCTAGGCTACTCTAACTATAGCTAGGCTACTATAACTGTAGCTAGGCTACTATGACTGTAGCTAGGCTACTATAACTATAGCTAGGCTACTATAACTATAGTTAGGCTACCATAACTATAGCTAGGCTACTCTAACTATAGCTAGGCTACTATAACTATAGCTAGGCTACTCTAACTATAGCTAGGCTACTCTAACTATAGCTAGGCTACTATAACTATAGCTAGGCTACTCTAACTATAGCTAGGCTACTCTAACTATAGCTAGGCTACTATAACTGTAGCTAGGCTACTATAACTGTAGCTAGGCTACTATAACTATAGCTAGGCTACTATAACTATAGTTAGGCTACCATAACTATAGCTAGGCTACTCTAACTATAGCTAGGCTACTATAACTATAGCTAGGCTACTATAACTATAGCTAGGCTACTATAACTATAGCTAGGCTACTCTAACTATAGCTAGGCTACTATAACTATAGCTAGGCTACTCTAACTATAGCTAGGCTACTATAACTATAGCTAGGCTACTATAACTATAGCTCTACCTGTACTGCTTGTTTGTTTTTTGCTTTTGAAATGCTTTTAGAATGTTATGAAAAGTGCTACAGAAATGTAATAAATTATTATAATTTTTTTTATACACGGGGTAAGTTGTGCCAAGATACCACTTTTTTTTTTACAAGTTATGTTTTCAAAACTGTTATGTTTGCATGAATTCTGATTATTTCCAGGGATACACAGCATCCTGCAATATATGTAGATATATTTGTTACAAATAATACTGTATTTCCCTTGACGTAGTGATGCTGAATGTAAAAAATGTCTCAACTTACCCCACTCTCCCCAAGTAGTTCTACGAAACTCGAAAATATCCCATTGACATCAATACATGATTTACGTAAAGTCCGAATCTTGGATTCAGTCCTATGAGATTCCAAGTCGGAAACATGATTGGGAAACTTATATCATATTTTTTACATTTACGTCATTTAGCAGACGCTCTTATCCAGAGCGACTTACAGTTAGTGAATACATTTTTTATTTATTTATTTTTTACACTGGCCCCCCGTGGGAATCGAACCCACAACCCTGGCGTTGCAAACGCCATGCTCTATCAACTGAGCTACATCCCTGCCGGCCATTCCCTCCCCTACCCTGTACGACGCTGGGCCAATTGTGCGCCGCCCATGAGTCTCCCGGTCGCGGCCGGCTGCGACAGAGCCTGGATTCGAACCAGGATCTCTAGTGGCACAGTTAGCACTGCGATGCGGCGCCTTAGACCACTGCGCCACTCAGGAGACGTTATAGCCTGATTGTTCCACGTATCTAATTTCCGAGTTTCAAAGATCTTTTCTCAGATTTTGTCTGGACCCATTATTATTTGTTTCCTATCACCATTTACAGTATTCCTAATAATATATTCTCATGTTTTGATTGGCGGTTTATATAAATATTGTTTCTGTATTAGCTCACCTCAGATACAATGACACATTTCTCTCTGGCCAGATGACATAGTCTTATTAAAGTCTGTCAGTTATGTATACAGTTCAGTCAGAGGAAAGACATTATATTCTGTAGGTCAACACACCAGAGCACTAATTCGTTGACCCTGCAAGTGGAGGGGTCAGGAGTTCAAAGCGCAGCTGTGGCGGAGTTATCTGTCTGTGTGCTCAGGCCTCCAGCTCTGGTTTCACACTGCATGAGACACTTCCCATCCACCGGAGAGAGGAGTCCCTTCAAAAAGAGCAGATGTGGGTTACTAACTAAATCGTCCCTTAAATTGCCCATGTGCTATACAGTAGAAGTTTAAGAAGAAAAATAAAAGGTGCATTAGGGAGTCCTATTCTTTGTCCAGTGTAGGCTGTCTCTCCCAGCCATCTTTGATGACTTTATCTTGACATGCAAACACTATTTATCTTTCCTTTTAGTACAATCTATCTAATATTAAGTAATCCGTACATCCCTCAAAACAACGAAAAAGTCCTGTGTTACTGTTTTTTACCACCAAATGTCCGTTCCCACAACTCCCTAAAAATAGGAAATGTAACACTATTCTTGCACAATTCAAGTAAATATCTAAATGAACGGTTCTGGTTCAGAGTAAATAGTTAATAGATGATAACCTGAAGATGGTTTCAAAAAAGGTTCTATAGCTGACCAATGATGTCAGGAAGATCTGTGATAGTGGCTACAATGTATTGTTAGTGTCCTGTCTGAGATTCTCCATTGAATGACAATCATTATCCACAGACTGCTGAACTTTCCGGCCTGAGTGACAGACCAGAAGCTATCAAACTTCCTGATGGTCATAGTACTTCCAATGTAATTACTAGTTCATTACTTCCACATGTTAATAGAGTTTTTAGGAAGAATAATATTTGTGAAAAAAAATTCTACAAGACCTATTGTTACAGAGCATGAAATAATTTCCATGTGATCGTTTTCAGCGGATATCAAAATCTGAATAATTATGCACTAATTAAGAAAAGTAGGGCCCGCTCCAGAAGTTAAGACTGCATTAATTTGAATGTTTTTACAGTTCTTTAATTGGGATAAGGGTAGTAAATTATTAGGTGCCTCCACACTCCACCAAGGCCTGCCTCCTCTAAACCCCTACTCAAGGTCAGACTAAATTAGTCATCCCAAATGGCAGCCTACTCCCTTTATAGTGCACTACTTTAGACCAGGGCACATAAGGTATCACACAATAACGGGAATAGGGTGGCATTTGGGATGCAGACCCAAATTAAAGTCAGCCCAAGTCCCTCTGCTCTCACAGCCGCATTACATTCATTGGTGGTGAATAGAGCAGCATGTATTGGTGGTGAATAGAGCAGCATGTATTGGTGGTGAATAGAGCAGCATGTATTGGTGGTGAATAGAGCAGTATGTATTGGTGGTGAATAGAGCAGTATGTATTGGTGGTGAATAGAGCAGTATGTATTGGTGGTGAATAGAGCAGTATGTATTGGTGGTGAATAGAGCAGCATGTATTGGTGGTGAATAGAGCAGTATGTATTGGTGGTGAATAGAGCAGTATGTATTGGTGGTGAATAGAGCAGCAAGTATTGGTGGTGAATAGAGCAGCATGTATTGGTGGTGAATAGAGCAGTATGTATTGGTGGTGAATAGAGCAGCAAGTATTGGTGGTGAATAGAGCAGCATGTATTGGTGGTGAATAGAGCAGTATGTATTGGTGGTGAATAGAGCAGTATGTATTGGTGGTGAATAGAGCAGCAAGTATTGGTGGTGAATAGAGCAGCATGTATTGGTGGTGAATAGAGCAGCATGTATTGGTGGTGAATAGAGCAGCATGTATTGGTGGTGAATAGAGCAGCAAGTATTGGTGGTGAATAGAGCAGCATGTATTGGTGGTGAATAGAGCAGCATGTATTGGTGGTGAATAGAGCAGTATGTATTGGTGGTGAATAGAGCAGCATGTATTGGTGGTCTATAGAGCAGCATGTATTGGTGGTGAATAGAGCAGTAGGTATTGGTGGTGAATAGAGCAGCAAGTATTGGTGGTGAATAGAGCAGCATGTATTGGTGGTGAATAGAGCAGCAAATATTGGTGGTGAATAGAGCAGTATGTATTGGTGGTGAATAGAGCAGTATGTATTGGTGGTGAATAGAGCAGTATGTATTGGTGGTGTATAGAGCAGTATGTATTGGTGGTCTATAGAGCAGTATGTATTGGTGGTGAATAGAGCAGTATGTATTGGTGGTGTATAGAGCAGTATGTATTGGTGGTGAATAGAGCAGCAAGTATTGGTGGTGAATAGAGCAGCATGTATTGGTGGTGAATAGAGCAGTATGTATTGGTGGTGAATAGAGCAGCATGTATTGGTGGTGTATAGAGCAGTATGTATTGGTGGTGAATAGAGCAGCATGTATTTGTGGTGAATAGAGCAGTATGTATTGGTGGTGAATAGAGCAGCATGTATTGGTGGTGAATAGAGCAGTATGTATTGGTGGTGAATAGAGCAGTATGTATTGGTGGTGAATAGAGCAGCATGTATTGGTGGTGAATAGAGCAGTATGTATTGGTGGTGAATAGAGTAGCATGTATTGGTGGTGAATAGAGCAGTATGTATTGGTGGTGAATAGAGTAGCATGTATTGGTGGTGAATAGAGCAGCATGTATTGGTGGTGAATAGAGCAGCATGTATTGGTGGTGAATAGAGTAGCATGTATTGGTGGTCTATAGAGCAGCATGTATTGGTGGTGAATAGAGCAGCATGTATTGGTGGTCTATAGAGCAGTATGTATTGGTGGTGAATAGAGCAGCATGTATTGGTGGTGAATAGAGCAGCATGTATTGGTGGTGAATTGAGCAGCATGTATTGGTGGTGAATAGAGCAGCATGTATTGGTGGTGAATAGAGCAGCATGTATTGGTGGTGAATAGAGCAGCATGTTTTGGTGGTGAATAGAGCAGCATGTATTGGTGGTCTATAGAGCAGCATGTATTGGTGGTGAATAGAGCAGTATGTATTGGTGGTGTATAGAGCAGTATGTATTGGTGGTCTATAGAGCAGTATGTATTGGTGGTGAATAGAGCAGCATGTATTGGTGGTGAACAGAGCAGCATGTATTGGTGGTGAATAGAGCAGCATGTATTGGTGGTGAATAGAGCAGCATGTATTGGTGGTGAATAGAGCAGCATGTATTGGTGGTGAATAGAGAAGCATATATTGGTGGTGAATAGAGCAGCATGTATTGGTGGTGAATAGAGAAGCATGTATTGGTGGTGAATAGAGCAGTATGTATTGGTGGTGAATAGAGCAGTATGTATTGGTGGTGAATAGAGCAGCATGTATTGGTGGTGAATAGAGCAGCATGTATTGGTGGTGAATAGAGCAGCATGTATTGGTGGTGAATAGAGCAGTATGTATTGGTGGTCTATAGAGCAGCATGTATTGGTGGTGAATAGAGCAGCATGTATTGGTGGTCTATAGAGCAGTATGTGTCTATCATCTATCATTTGACAGCTGCTGTCACATCTTCAGTTATTCATCGTTTTACAGGTAAAATCATATTTTGAGCAAAGGTGCATTTTGAGAGAGTGACGTTGCACACTGCAGTAACATGGTTATCCCTAACGTTTTACTGCTAAACCTTGGAACTGCAGTCATGTTGCTATTGAAGACTAGTTTTAGCACTTAAATAATACAAAATGTTAGATTGACTTGCTAGATCCTGTAAGAATCCTAAAGAATCAATATATCAAGGTTAAGTTTTGTCTGCTATTCCAACACGTTGAGAGCTGAGACCTTGATCAAACCTGTAGTTTAGCTGCTGTGTCACCTAAAGGATACACAGGCATGATGCACGGGACATTTTCATTCAGAGGGTAAACGTAGTGGAGCACTGAACATGATTAGAGCGCCTGCTGTTCTGGATAAGGGGAGAGTTGCATGGCAAAAGAGACGAATCGTTAGATGCCTACCAAGACATTTTTCCAGGCAAAGCTTTTTCCCCTCTCACATACTTGCATTGGCCCCTCATCATATTCTTTGAATTAATTTAGAGGTTTGGTAAATGACGTAAATTGCTCCTAATGTTTTATTTCTGCCAGTAGAACAATTAGGTCATTAGCAATAACAAATGGCCAAGGTTGCACCATATGCCCGTTGTAGATTGTCGACCCGCCACATTATTTCTGACGCGCCAAAAACAAATTGGCCAGGTTTGGCTCGGTTCCATTTTTCATTGCAGAATAGTGCTAACAATCCTCTTCTCTTAGTCGGTACTTCTCTGTCTCTGTTTGTCCCTGCTCTCGTCCCTTACTATAGAACCTCATTAGAACCTGCTAGCTCTCGTCCCTTACTATAGAACCTCATTAGAACCTGCTAGCTCTCGTCCCTTACTATAGAACCTCATTAGAACCTGCTAGCTCTCGTCCCTTACTATAGAACCTCATTAGAACCTGCTAGCTCTCATCCCTTACTATAGAACCTCATTAGAACCTGCTAGCTCTCGTCCCTTACTATAGAACCTCATTAGAACCTGCTAGCTCTCGTCCCTTACTATAGAACCTCATTAGAACCTGCTAGCTCTCGTCCCTTACTATAGAACCTCATTAGAACCTGCTAGCTCTCGTCCCTTACTATAGAACCTCATTAGAACCTGCTAGCTCTCGTCCCTTACTATAGAACCTCATTAGAACCTGCTAGCTCTCGTCCCTTACTATAGGACCTCATTAGAACCTGCTAGCTCTCGTGCATTCCTTCCTTATTTTTTTTTCAGGTGAACCTTAACTTCACATGATTCGTCTTCCTCTCCCCTCCCTACCACAGGGAGATTCACACCGGACCAGAGACCAGGCAGCACTTCAGATTACGTTTCTGCCTCTTGAAACCTGTCAAAGCACACAGTTAGGAGGCAATTGTGCTCTCAGGGAGTGGAGTGAGGGGATAGGATCAGAGGGATGGAGGGGCTGCAAAAAAAAGACTATTTCCAAGCTGATAAATGAGCTCTTTCCCAACTGCATATGGTATGTGTTTTAAACTGGCTCCCTCTGGTCCTCACACCGGTGATTCATCCTTCATGATGAGTAGAAGACCTTCTCCCTCATGTGGGGGACGTGTGTTGCCAGGCAGCTGCCAGTAAAGGCCCCCACGTCGGGGTCCCGGCACCGGCACCACCAACCCTCCTTCAGCAGCAGTCATTACTGGCACCACCAACTCTCCTTCAGCAGCAGTCATTACTGGCACCACCAACCCTCCTTCAGCAGCAGCCATTACTGGCACCACCAACTCTCCTTCAGCAGAAGTCATTACTGGCACCACCAACTCTCCTTCAGCAGAAGTCATTACTGGCACCACCAACCCTCCTTCAGCAGCAGCCATTACTGGCACCACCAACTCTCCTTCAGCAGAAGTCATTACTGGCACCACCAACCCTCCTTCAGGAGCAGTCATTACTGGCACCACCACCCCTCCTTCAGCAGTAGTCATTACCGGCACCACCAACCCTCCTTCTGCAGCAGTCATTACCGGCACCACCAACCCTCCTTCTGCAGCAGTCATTACTGGCACCACCACCCCTCCTTCAGCAGTAGTCATTACCGGCACCATCAACCCTCCTTCAGCAGCAGTCATTACCGGCACCACCAACCCTCCTTCTGCAGCAGTCATTACCGACACCACCAACCCTCCTTCTGCAGCAGTCATTACCGGCACCACCAACCCTCCTTCAGGAGCAGTCAATACTGGCACCACCAACCCTCCTTCAGGAGCAGTCATTACTGGCACCACCAATCCTCCTTCAGCAGCAGTCATTACCGGCACCACCACCCCTCCTTCAGAAGCAGTCATTACCGGCACCACCAACTCTCCTTCAGCAGCAGTCATTACTGGCACCACCAACCCTCCTTCAGCAGCAGTCATTACCGGCACCACCAACCCTCCTTCAGCAGCAGTCATTACTGGCACCACCAACTCTCCTTCAGCAGCAGTCATTACTGGCACCACCAACTCTCCTTCAGCAGCAGTTATTACTGGCACCACCAACTCTCCTTCAGAACCCTTTCCTTGTGCCATCTTTCATTATTTTTTTCTCTGTGTCGAACAGTTGATGCATGCAACCTTGCAACATGCAGAATAGTATTACAGCATGGTATGAATCGTTAGCTGTTTCTCCTTTAGCATGTCCCTGAAGTCTCATTATGTGTCTGGTCAAAACAAAGTGGATTGACTGCCTGGCTGTCTTGGTTTCATGTGTTTTAATGTGGCATTCAGGCAGGATCTCCTGAAGCAAAGTCCCCTACTTAACGAACGTTTTGTACAGTAATTGCATCATAAGAATGAATGGTCTTTGAATTGAGGAATTCTGTTGGATTAGAGGTTTCATTTCCTGACTGTAGGATTTAGTTAACCTTCTGTGTTCCTGGGGACACTTACAGTACCTCCTATGTCAGTAGCTGACCTTGACAATGACCTTTAACCATGTAACAAGAACTAAACCAGTGTGATAATTACAATATATACAATTAGTTCAGCCTACCTTTTGTACAATATTGTATGACCAGAGGACAGAGGATAGCTTCACAGCTTCCATGGAAAGCCGCCTGACTATACTGACAGAAGGGGGGTGTTGAGGGGTGGAGTGGAGTGGAGGGGGGGGGGGGGTCTATGTCATGGGACTGCACGGCTGTGTCCGAAATGGCCCCCTATTCCCTATAGAGTGCACTACTTTTGACAAAAGACATATGCACTATATAAGGGAGCCATTTTAGACGCAGTCCGTGACCCAGAAAGGATATGAGCGTCCAAGCAGCCCGCAGCGAACAGCCTCTCCTGTTCCTGTCAGTGAATGATGTTATCTGGGTCAGCATTTATTACCAAGTTACTAGTCGTTCCCTTCTTCTGAATAAAGGGAAGATGTCAGAGCGTAAAAGAGCATATGGATTGTTTTCATTTTTTGGAAAACAGGCTTGAACTTGATGATTGGTGAAGTCAGCCAAATCCCAGACAACATGCGTATCTCCTTATTGTTTCGTTGTCTCTCTCAGGTTAATACCTGATTGTGAGCTTCTGGATGAAGAGGCCAAAGAGGAATATGTATTGGACACCACAACAGGGCCTAACCCAACAGGAAAGTAATGTTCTCCAACAAGGTTTTGTTGACTGATGCACCTTGTCTAGACTGAGGGTGAGAGGAGATGTTGACTGTTCTATATACTATTATTGGGAGGTGAGAGAGTCTCAGGTCTGGACTGAGGGTGAGTGGAGATGTTGACTGTTCTATAGACTCTTCTTGAGATGTGAGAGAGTCTCAGGTCTGGACTGAGGGTGAGTGGAGATGTTGACTGTTCTATAGACTATTATTGGGAGGTGAGAGAGTCTCAGGTCTGGACTGAGGGTGAGTGGAGATGTTGACTGTTCTATAGACTCTTCTTGAGAGGTGAGAGAGTCTCAGGTGTGTTTTACAAAGTATAACTGTTTTATTGACTGACATGTCTCTGCCCAGGTGTTACTTCCCCCACTCAGTCAGTCTTCATGTGTCAAGGTTATCCACTAACAACCTCTGACCAGCCTGTTTTGTCTGCCAGACATTTTGGAAGCCTTGACTTACATTTGGCCATTTTGTAACATTATATTTGCATATGTCTATGCTGTATTCACATAAAGGTTTCTAGTCTGACCTCCCTGTCTGATTCTGACCTCTGATTCTGACCTCCCTTTAAGGTGTGATTCTGACCTCCCTGTCTGATTCTGACCTCCCTGTCTGATTATGACCTCCCTGACTGATTCTGACCTCCCTGTCTGATTATGACCTCCCTGTCTGATTCTGACCTCCCTGTCTGATTCTGACCTCCCTGTCTGATTCTGACCTCCCTGTCTGATTCTGACCTCCCTGTCTGATTCTGACCTCCCTGTCTGATTCTGACCTCCCTTTAAGGTGTGATTCTGACCTCCCTGTCTGATTCTGACCTCCCTGTCTGATTCTGACCTCCCTCTAAGCTCTGACCTTCCTGTAAGGTGTTATTCTGACATCCCTGTTTGATTCTGACCTCCCTGTAAGGTCTGATTCTGACCTCCCTGTAAGGTATGATTCTTACCTCCCTGTCTGATTCTGACCTTCCTGTAAGGTGTGATTCTGACCTCCCTCTAAGGTGTGATTCTGACCTCCCTGTCTGATTTTGACCTCCCTGGCTGATTCTGACCTCCCTCTAAGGTGTGATTCTGACCTCCCTGTCTGATTCTGACCTCCCTGGCTGATTCTGACCTCCCTGTCTGATTCTGACCTTCCTGTAAGGTGTGATTCTGACCTCCCTCTAAGGTGTGATTCTGACCTCCCTGTCTGATTCTGACCTTCCTGTAAGGTGTGATTCTGAGCTCCCTGTTTGATTCTGACATCCCTGTAAGGTCTGATTCTGACCTCCCTGTAAGGTATGATTCTTACCTCCCTGTCTGAATCTGACCTTCCTGTCTGATTCCGACCTCCCTGTAAGGTATGATTCTTACCTCCCTGTCTGAATCTGACCTCCCTGTCTGATTCTGACCTCCCTGTCTGATTCTGACCTCCCTGTCTGATTCTGACCTCCCTGTCTGATTATGACCTCCCTGTAAGGTGTGATTCTGACCTCCCTGTCTAATTCTGACCTCCCTTTAAGGTGTGATCTGACCTCCCTGTCTAATTCTGACCTCCCTTTAAGGTGTGATTCTGACCTCCCTTTAAGGTGTGATCTGACCTCCCTGTAAGGTGTGAATCTGACCTCTCATTAAGATCTGATGATTTCGCAATGATTGCTCCCTAACAAAAACAATCCATAACGTCTCAGCAATCCTCTGTTACTTGGGGTTGGGTAACACAATCAATTCAATACACTGTTTATTCAACACGTTTGAAAATAGTGTTCAAAACGCAAGAGAAAGCCAGTTATTTTATGGAACTCTGGAGAAAGAAGACGTAGCACTCCTTCGCCCCAAGGATCGAGTCTGTGATTTTTTTTCTTTATTTCTTTATGACAGTCTTCATTCGGTCCGTGAGGAAACTTTATTGCTCATTATGTGTGGGGCCATGATGACAGATGATTTATTGAGAGCCAAAAAACTGTGCTTGGACTGCAGAGGGTTTTTTTACTCTCCTGTTCTGCTGCTCGTCAGCTCTTTCTAGCAGCCAAGGTAACAGTGCAGGGAGAGGCCTCAACAACGACACCATGACTGTGACCCATGAATATTATACAGACGTTGTTTGTACCGTTTCTTTATGTTATTGTGCACTTCTACAGGCAGGTAAAGGCCTGGGTTGATGGTTTCTTGTAAAAAGTGTTTGAGACAAGGTTTACTCAACGTCAGAACATGA
This sequence comes from Coregonus lavaretus, assembly GCF_964263955.1. Taxonomy (NCBI): domain Eukaryota; kingdom Metazoa; phylum Chordata; class Actinopteri; order Salmoniformes; family Salmonidae; genus Coregonus; species Coregonus lavaretus. The sequence goes on along the minus strand of NW_028161567.1, from coordinate 172,798 downwards.
AATGTTAAGTGCATTAAATATAGTGTACAAGGTACTTTACTTAGACATCATCATTCAATATACTGTACATGGTACAGACGTCCTAATTAAATACACTAATTAAATATAAGGTACTATACCTAGACGTCCTAATTAAATATACTAATTAAATATAAGGTACTATATGTATACATCCTAATTAAATATACTAATTAAATATAAGGTACTATATCTATACATTCTAATTAAATATACTAATTAAATATAAGGTACTATATCTATACATCCTAATTAAATATACTAATTAAATATAAGGTACTATATCTATACATCCTAATTAAATATACTAATTAAATATAAGGTACTATATCTATACATCCTAATTAAATATACTAATTAAATATAAGGTACTATATCTATACATCCTAATTAAATATACTAATTAAATATAAGGTACTATATCTATACATCCTAATTAAATATACTAATTAAATATAAGGTACTATATCTATACATCCTAATTAAATACACTAATTAAATATAAGGTACTATACCTAGATGTCCTAATTGTACACCATAAGATATAAAGTTCAGTACATAAAGTATATGATGGTTGGTTTATTATGAATCAGGCTAAATGGAACAAGAGAAAAATGGCTTCCACTCTGAATACAATCATTCTAATAGGTCAGAGTTTGAATGTTCCTAAGACATCTTTCTTTTCCTAGTTACGTTGCATTCATGGCATTTGTGATTATGAGAATTATGAGATCCAGAATAGTGTCCCTCATCAAATAGAACCAGGCAAACCTTTAATTTTGCTTGATAATAAGCTGCCTCCTAACCCCTCGCGGTTAATAAAGGCAGACGCCTCCAATCTAGAGAGCATATGAAAGACTTAATTATGTGATTGAAGTTTCCTAATAATGAATATTTTATTTTTAGTCCATGACACATGTCCTGATGTAACTACAGCTACATGGTATGAAGCAGATCATTCTGATTCAGGGTAAATGCCAGGATGATCACATCAACATTTACATTTTAGTCATTTAGCAGACGCTCTTATCCAGCGCGACTTACAGTTATTTAATTTTTTTATCTTTATATTTTATTTACTTTTTATTCTTTTAATATTTTTTTTGTGTCTTTTTTTGTCTTAATTTTTTTTCATACTGGCCCCCCGTGGGAATCGAACCCACAACCCTGGCATTGCAAACACCATGCTCTACCAACTGAGCTACATCCCTGGCGGCCATTCCCTCCCCTACCCTGGACGACGCTGGGCCAATTGTGCGCCGCCCCATGGGTCTCCCGGTCGCGGCCGGCTACGACAAGAGCCTGGATCAACCTCTGCCAAATGTTAAAAAACCACACCATGTAATATTCATTGCACACAGTTATTCATCATCCTTGAAATGTGACTATGCCTTTCTCTTTAATGAAGTTCTTCTTTTAGTTTTACCTAGGAACATCCGTCTACACAAAAACCACACAACCTACAGAACCTTTTTTTTTTTTTTTAACCAAGAAGGCTTCTGCTTTCCTTTCTCACTAGAAATTATTACATTCTCAAGATCCTGAGGTCATTTTAACGTGGCATTGACCTGCATGTGACTGTAACACAATGAAAACAGAAGAGGTAGAAAGCCTGGAGACCTCATTAGGGGTGGTAGGCCATGTCTATTTTATATTCTGAACAATGTCTGAATGTGGACGGAGAGGTTGGAGGACCCCTTGCCTCTAAATTATCCTGTTTTTCTACATTCTGTTCTGTTCTGAATAACCAGGTGGGCCCGTCTGACGTAAAGTTTACAGGATATGTTTACCTTGACTTCATGAGCACACAGCATGTTATTTTTTATTTTACCCTTATTTTACCAGTTAAAGTTGACTGAGAAGACATCCTCTTTTACACCAACGACCTGGGGAAGAGTTACAGGGGGGAGAGGAGAGGGAGTGGACAAGCCAACTGGAGTTTGGGCCCCTCTCTCTCTGATCTGATCCAGCGTGACACAATCAGGGGTCAGTAGTGATTGTAGCCTGTTGTATCTAAAGCACCAAAAATATGTGCAACAAGGGATATTTAATTGGCTACGGACACTGCTTCCACTTCTTAATGTATCCATTTCACATAGCTAGAGGAACTTTCAGAGATACTTATTGAGGGTTAATTTTCACGTAATTGTTCTGAAGAGTGTTTGGTTTCGAAACCCCTCTTTGTCAGGGAGAGATTTGTGGAATTAGTATGAAGTAAAAGGTCTCCGACAATGAGCAGTCAGACTTCCCGACGAGAGACACCATTCTGCATCACTTAACACAGTTCAGCGGCATATTTCAGTTAAATCCCCGTTCATTATTAAACTAAGTCATCCCTACACCAGTCGTATCCTTTTTTTTTCTTTTTTTTTTACCCAGAAACGACTATCAACTCCACACTGATCTATTGACAATTACATTGGACTGTTTTAGAATGAGGCTATAATTTATCATTGATGAAATATTTAACAATATTAAAATTTAGCATTTCGCTTTCAGACACCCGGGTATGGGCATTTGAGTGGAATAAAATGAAATGGCTCTAAAATATTTACTTGGGGGGGAAACTTGATAAGGTTTAACATTACTCTGCATTTAGCCTCCCCGGGGGTAACCTTATCTACTGCTGTACTCAGACAGTAAGATCCACACTCATTTTTTTGACTGGGTGACCCCTTAGAATGTACTTAAAGAGAGAGTAACCTTTTATGAATGTGGCAGCAGTCTCAACCTTTATATGACACCCAACCTCTTAACGTCTGCACCACTTGGCGTCTAAGGAAGCCCGTGTTCTGGAAGTAACTAAGAACGTCACACCAAAACGTACAGAACCTTAAGGCTTCTTATGCAGCACGCATAACACAGTGCAACAGGCCATATGGTTGATTTACCATCCCCTAAACACATAAACATATACAAATTGTGATCATTTGTTTTTAAATGTTTATGACGCGTACAAGTAAATCTATCATTTAATGTCTGACCCCTGCAACACAGGACAGGGCAGAATTAATCGTCACCTTGCATCTTTTAATTTTCATCGGCAGTAAAACAAGGAGGAAGTGTCTGTCTGACACAAGTCAGATTTTAATCAAAGTCATTAGGGGACGCAACGCAGGAAGGAACTACATGCTCTATCGCAATTTACATGTTCAATTCTGTAACCCCTGGGTAGTTCCGACACCAGCGGGAAGTGACATGTTTACGTTTAATGGATCATTTCATCTGGCTTTGAAAATCAGGACAAGGCAAATCTGCCCTTTAGCCGAAGTAGCAATGGTGTTCGAAAATATCTTTACACAGATTTGATTATCTTTATTTTTTTATTTTTTTTATGTGAACTTATAGATATGATGCCATGACAAATATTGTGTAACAACGTATGCCATGATGCAACTTAACAGGAATTGTGTGCTTTCGCTGATTAAAGGCCTGAAATCAAACAGTAATTAACACATTTGTGCAGTGAGACAATGTACACATGTTTCTAACAGGTTACAGCTTCACTCCTAAATCAAAACATCCCATACACACAACCCATCCTCTACACTGGGTAAAACCTCCGTCCTTATTAACACACGTCTGGATGTCCAAGACATTGGCCCTATACATGAATAAACTACAGTAATCAAGTCAGTAGTTAGCTATGAGCACCAGTCATTAAAGGACGAAGCTAAGGGTGTAAAATGTGTAACACTTTTAAAGCTGTGTTTGTCACTGATTACACTTTCACAGCTCTGGTACTTTGCATTTTAAGCCCTGGTGTAGTCATCTGTCACCTGTAGAGGTAAGAGAGAGGAGAGGAGACAGGCTCAGCTCAGAGAGACAAGAGGAGACAGGCTCAGCTCAGAGAGACAAGAGGAGACAGGCTCAGCTCAGAGAGACAAGAGGAGACAGGCTCAGCTCAGAGAGACAAGAGGAGACAGGCTCAGCTCAGAGAGACAAGAGGAGACAGGCTCAGCTCAGAGAGACAAGAGGAGACAGGCTCAGCTCAGAGAGACAAGAGGAGACAGGCTCAGCTCAGAGAGACAAGAGGAGACAGGCTCAGCTCAGAGAGAGGAGAGGAGACAGGCTCAGCTCAGAGAGAGGAGAGGAGACAGGCTCAGCTCAGAGAGAGAAGAGGAGACAGGCTCAGCTCAGAGAGAGGAGAGGAGACAGGCTCAGCTCAGAGAGTGAAGAGGAGACAGGCTCAGCTCAGAGAGAGAAGAGGAGAGAAGACAGGCTCAGCTCAGAGAGAGGAGAGGAGAGAAGACAGGCTCAGCTCAGAGAGAGAAGAGGAGAGGAGACAGGCTCAGCTCAGAGAGAGAAGAGGAGAGGAGACAGGCTCAGCTCAGAGAGAGAAGAGGAGAGAAGACAGTCTCAGCTCAGAGAAAGGAGAGGAGACAGGCTCAGCTCAGAGAGAGAAGAGGAGACAGGCTCAGCTCAGAGAAAGGAGAGGAGACAGGCTCAGCTCAGAGAGACAAGAGGAGACAGGCTCAGCTCAGAGAGTGAAGAGGAGACAGGCTCAGCTCAGAGAGAGAAGAGGAGAGGAGACAGGCTCAGCTCAGAGAGAGAAGAGGAGAGAAGACAGTCTCAGCTCAGAGAAAGGAGAGGAGACAGGCTCAGCTCAGAGAGAGAAGAGGAGACAGGCTCAGCTCAGAGAAAGGAGAGGAGACAGGCTCAGCTCAGAGAGACAAGAGGAGACAGGCTCAGCTCAGAGAGTGAAGAGGAGACAGGCTCAGCTCAGAGAGAGAAGAGGAGAGAAGACAGGCTCAGCTCAGAGAGAGGAGAGGAGAGAAGACAGGCTCAGCTCAGAGAGAGAAGAGGAGAGGAGACAGGCTCAGCTCAGAGAGAGAAGAGGAGAGAAGACAGGCTCAGCTCAGAGAGAGGAGAGAAGACAGGCTCAGCTCAGAGAGAGGAGAGGAGACAGGCTCAGCTCAGAGAAAGGAGAGGAGAGAAGACAGGCTCAGCTCAGAGAGAGGAGAGGAGACAGGCTCAGCTCAGAGAGAAGAGAAGACAGGCTCAGCTCAGAGAGAGAAGAGGAGAGGAGACAGGCTCAGCTCAGAGAGAGGAGAGGAGACAGGCTCAGCTCAGAGAGAGAAGAGGAGAGGAGACAGGCTCAGCTCAGAGAGAGAAGAGGAGACAGGCTCAGCTCAGAGAGAGAAGAGAAGAGGAGACAGGCTCAGCTCAGAGAGAGAAGAGGAGAGGAGACAGGCTCAGCTCAGAGAGACAAGAGGAGACAGGCTCAGCTCAGAGAGAGAAGAGGAGACAGGCTCAGCTCAGAGAGAGGAGAGGAGACAGGCTCAGCTCAGAGAGAGAAGAGGAGACAGGCTCAGCTCAGAGAGAGAAGAGAAGACAGGCTCAGCTCAGAGAGAGGAGAGGAGACAGGCTCAGCTCAGAGAGAGAAGAGGAGAGAAGACAGGCTCAGCTCAGAGAGAGGAGAGGAGACAGGCTCAGCTCAGAGAGAGGAGAGGAGAGGAGACAGGCTCAGCTCAGAGAGAGAAGAGGAGAGAAGACAGGCTCAGCTCAGAGAGATACATGACTGGGAAGGATTGTCTGACTGTCTGTACCCAGATCATTAACAACCTACAGAGTCTAACAGGTGTCAGCCTAGATGATGTAACACACAGGGTCACGTTTCCACATCGTTTCACCATTGATTCCTCTCAGCTGTGCCACTATGATCCTGTATCTGTTGAAATCACCTGGATGTGCTTTTAGTCGATCACAGGGTTCTTGTATTTCTTGTTTTTAAGGCTTTGTGTTTGAGATGGGAAGGAAAATGTCTCTTGATTTTAACTGTTTGTGTTTTATAAATGGTTTATAACTGAATGTTCACTTCAGTTGAAAGAGATTTCCATCATTTGTTTCTAGTCAGTTTCTATTTCCTTGGAAACATTTGGAAAAAGTCAACTCTACACAGGTCTGAGGTCTAAGGTCATGATTAACGATCCAGTGGACAAGAACACAATCTCTCACAATACATGTGTGTCACCCCATCAAGTACATTCAACTAATATCAATTCTAATTTCAAATACACATAACAAGGGATGTCGAAAGTACCCAAATATCTGCCTATTTATTGTCATATTTTACAATATAATAAAAATATCTACTGCTCATCAACCTGATTTGTTTTTAAGACAAAACGTTCTTTGCCACAATTAAGTAACATAACAATGAAGTAATATAAATATAACAATGAACATCACACAATATGAAGTATGTTGGTCTGAGGACCAGTAGATTCAGTACAATAGAGATCAACAGTGATGAGGTAATCTATGCTCTGAAATATTTTTGCTTCCCTTTCCAGAAAAGAAAATACAATGTGGTCAGCTTGGCAGAAGGGGTAGAAATGTTTTGAACTGAACCTTCCAGCTAGGCAGGAAAGGGGTAGAAATGTTTTTTAACAGAACCTTCCAAGCAATAAATCACTGGATTGCTGGTGACATTCATACAATGCGGATATAGTGTTAACTGAATGAGTCAGACAGGCCTCTCTGCACCGGGCTGTTCCTCCGCTGTGACCTTGGCTCCCTGTCATAATCAATCATTGTGGCACAGGACACACTGTTTTTGTATAATATTACACTATTGGCATACACAGTAAACAAAGTGCAAAGGGAACGTTGATTGTGATGCTAACAGGAAGATTAGCTGCATGGAAACACTGAATGTTACATGACTGGTTGGGTCAGTGGGTCATTTGTATAAAATCCTATTTTTTAATGGTTTCTTTCAATGAAATAAACATTAGCTGCTAGAAGCGATCGTTGATTGTGCAGAAACCTATATCTTTAAGCTGGATTATTATTTCCAGCGTGTTTCACAATTTCCCCTATATTGCTTAATAGTATTAAAAAAACAGAGGTACTGAAAAAAATCTTAATTTATTTGAAATCTCACCAATTTTCTGCCAGTGAAAGGAGGGTTATATGAGTTCAGCAAACAGTAGCACAACACCTGGATAATGCATTTCTGTCTGACCATTCATCCTTTGTCTCATACATACACACACACACACACACACACACACACACACACTGTCACGGTTCAGACAGACGACCAGAGGACCACAATTGCGTCACACCAGAAAGTTTATTAAAACTTAAGGGAAAAGGGAAGTAGGGAGTGAATGAAGGCTCCAGGGGTAACAGGGATCCCGTCCAATGTGCTGGGTCTGTGCCCCCCCCAGTGGCAGCGATGTGTCCTATGAAGCCGGTGGTGGGTGGTCCAGAAGTCCTGGGGGGGGGAGACACAGACACAACAGGGCGGAATGAAACAAGGCAGCAGTACAGTTCAAGGGAAATCCAAAATACGTAGTAGCAAGGCAGAAGGCTGGTCAGAGTTACCGGGATTGAAGAGTAGTCAGGAGTCGTTATGGCAGAAGCAGGTCTGGATCTCCTGGGGCAGAAGAGTATCCAAAAATCAGGTAGGTCCGGGGTCACAAAACCAGGGTGAGCCAGAAGCGCGAGCAAACAGGTTCCGGGTGTGAGCTTTGCAGACGATCTGACACCGGAGAGCTGAAAGACAGGGCCTTAAATACTGGGAGAGGTAGTGGGTAATGCAGCGCAGCTGGCAGAGTAATTAGAGCAGAGCAGAGCAGGGACAGGTGGAGCTAGTTAGGCTGAGTAGAGAGAGTGGTGAGCAGAGTGGAAGAAAATTAAGGTGGTAACCCGGTGGAGTGAGAGGCTCATGACAGAACCCCCCCCCCCAAGGGACGGCCCCAGAAGTCCCAAGAGCAACACCACGCCGGGCGGGAGGAGGGGAGCCGGAGGAGGGCTAGAACTCCTCCGAACGGTCCGAGTGAACGTCCTCATCCTCGGAGGAAGCCGGAGGGCCGTGGTCGGGAGATGGGACAGGTCCCGAGACAGGATCAGGCACAGGACAGGAAGCCGAGCGGGCAGGACGGTTAGGGACCCCTCTGGGGCGGCCCCTACGGATTGCAGGTTGATCAGGATGCCGTTGGTGGAAAGCGGTGATGAGAGTCCTATCCACAATCCGACTAGCTGGCACCCAGGTCCTTTCCTCAGGTCCATAGCCCTCCCAGTCAATGAGGTACTGGAGACCCCTACCCCTCCGTCTGGACCGAAGCAGGCGGCGGACGGTGTAAACCAGACCACCATCGACGAGCCGTGGAGGAGGAGGACAAGGCGCAGCAGGGACCAGCGGACTCTCATGGATGGGCTTAATCTTAGACACATGGAAAGTGGGGTGCACCCTCAGGGAATTAGGCAGTTGGAGCCGGACAGCAGTTGGGCTAATCACTCTTATGATAGGGAATGGGCCAATGAACCGAGGTGCCAGCTTCTGCGACTCCACCCTGAGTGGCAGGTTCTTCGATGACAACCACACCCTTTGACCAACATGGTAGGTGGGAGCAGGAATTCTCCGACGGTTGGCCCCGGTAGTGTAGCTGGCAACGGATCTGAGGAGTGTGGCTCGGGCTTGTGACCAGGTGCGGCGACATCGACGGGCAAAAGCAAGTGCAGATGGGCAAGTAACCTCCTCTTCCTGGCTGGCAAATAGAGGAGGCTGGTATCCATAAACACATTGGAAAGGGGACATACCGATGGCAGAGCAGGTCAGAGAATTGTGTGCGTACTCCACCCATGTCAATTGCTGCGACCAGGAGTGGGGGTTGCGTGAAGTCATGCATCGCAGTGCCTTCTCGAGCTCCTGATTAGCCCGCTCTGACTGCCCATTGGATTGGGGATGGAATCCGGAAGTCAGACTGACTGTGGCTCCCAGCAGGTGACAGAACTCCTTCCAAAAAGCGGAGGAGAATTGTGGACCACGGTCAGAAACTACATCCTTTGGCAGTCCGTGGATCCGGAAGACGTGTTCCAGGACCACCTGGGCGGTCTCCTTGGCGGTTGGGAGCTTGGGGAGGGGAATGAAGTGTGCCATCTTGCTGAAACGGTCAACTATGGTGAGAATGACGGTCATGCCACTTGAAGGGGGCAGCCCCGTGACAAAGTCAAGGGCGATGTGAGACCAGGGACGTCTGGGCACAGGCAGGGGCTGCAGCAATCCGGCTGGGGGCTGGCAGGACGACTTGTGTTGGTTGCAGATGGGGCAGGCTTGGACGAATTCCCGTACATCCTTTCTCAGAGAGGGCCACCAGAACCTCTGGGCGAGCAGGTTGTAAGTGCGGGTGGAGCCAGGGTGACAAGCTAGGCGGGAGTCATGTCCCCACTGAACGACCTGGGACCTCAGGTCTTCGGGGACAAAAAGGCGGTCAGCTGGGCAAGTGCTGGGACCTGGCTGGTTACGGAGAGCCTCCAGCACCTGTTCCTCAACAGCCCAGGTCAGAGCTGCAACGATGCAGGGACTTGGCAGAATCGACACAGGGTCCTTGGAGGGGGTGTCATCCTTCTGGAATTGACGGGAGAGGGCGTCTGGCTTGGTGTTGCGTGATCCAGGCCGGTATGACAGAGTGAAATTAAACCTGGTGAAGAACAGGGCCCAGCGGGACTGCCTGGAGTTCAACCGTTTGGCCGTGCGGATGTACTCCAAGTTCTTATGATCGGTCCAAACGAGAAATGGAATGGTGGACCCCTCCAGCCAGTGACGCCACTCCTCCAAGGCAAGCTTCACAGCCAGCAGCTCACGGTTCCCTATGTCGTAATTGCACTCAGAGGGGGACAACCGACGTGAGAAAAAGGCACAGGGATGGAGCTTCCTATCCTCCGCAGCCCACTGAGAAATCACAGCACCAACTCCCACATCCGAGGCGTCCACCTCCACAATGAATTGCCGGTCCACATCAGGCATCTGGAGGATGGGAGCGGAGGTGAACCTCACCTTGAGGGTACTGAAGGCTTTGTCGGCTGCTGGGGTCCAGGTGAAGGGTTGCTTGGTGCTGGTTAGAGCAGTGAGAGGGGCAGCAACGGTACTGTAGTTCCGGATAAACTTTCTATAGAAGTTAGCAAACCCCAGAAACTGTTGCAGCTTCTTTCTGTTCTCCGGAACTGGCCATGAAGTGACTGCTGATACTTTGGCAGGATCCATTTGGATACTTCCCTCTGCCACTATGTACCCCAGGAAGGCCACTGTCTTGACGTGAAACTCACATTTCTCTGCCTTGGCGTAGAGGGAATTCTCCAGAAGACGATGAAGGACTTGCTGGACATGGCGGGTGTGTTCAGACAGGTTTCTGGAGTAGATTAAGATGTCATCCAGGTAAACGAAGACAAACTTGTTTAACATGTCCCGCAGTACATCATTCACTAGAGCCTGGAACACAGCAGGAGCATTGGTGAGGCCAAAAGGCATAACCAGATACTCGTAGTGGCCTGTTGGTGTATTGAATGCGGTTTTCCATTCATCTCCCTCCCGGATCCGCACTAGGTGGTAAGCGTTTCTGAGATCCAACTTGGTAAAAACAGTGGCTCCCTGGAGCAACTCAAAAGCAGAGGTGAGCAGAGGCAGAGGGTAACGGTTTTTCACTGTGATGTCGTTGAGTCCCCTGTAGTCGATGCAGGGGCGAAGAGATCCGTCCTTCTTCCCCACAAAGAAGAAGCCAGCACCAGCAGGAGATGAAGATGAACGGATTAATCCTGCGGACAGAGAGCCATTGATGTAGTCCTCCATGGACTTTCTTTCAGGAGCAGACAACGAATAAAGACGACCCTTTGGAGGGGCTGTTCCAGGGAGGAGGTCGATGGCACAGTCGTACGGTCGGTGAGGGGGCAGAGATGTGGCTCTTGCTTTGTTAAACACCTCTCTGAGACCATGGTAGCATTCTGGGACATTGGAGAGGTCAGGAGCGGAGTTAGTAGGTACTGGCCGAGGGGGTAGTGCGGCAGCAAGCAGGCAGGTTCGGTGGCAGTCCTCTCCCCACTCCCTGATCACCCCGGTCACCCAGTCGAGCTGAGGGTTGTGCCGGCGGAGCCATGGGTAACCCAGGATGAGGGGTTGGCCTGGAGAGGGGAGCAGGTGAAACTGGATAGTTTCTTGATGGTTTCCGGACAGACCCATCGAGACCGGGGCCGTGACATGAGTGACCGATCCGAGTAAGTGTCCGTCCAGTGCCCGGGCAGGAATAGGAGGTGTCAAACGGAGGTTCTCCAGTCCCAGTTGGCGTGCCAGCTTGATGTCCATTATGTTGGCTTCGGCGCCAGAATCCACCAGAGCAGCCAGGGTGTGAGTTGAGTCAGAGAGGCGGAGGTGAACTTGCAGCAGGGGTTTGCGGTCGGAGGACTGGATGGTCATTGAACTCAACCGGACTCCCCCTATGCCCGGTGAGCTTCGGCCCTTTAAAGGGCAGGTTACCACACGATGTCCATCACCTCCACAATAGAGGCAGAGGTTTGAGGTGAAGCGGCGCTGGCGCTCTGCAGGAGTGAGAGAGGCTCGCCCAATCTCCATAGGCTCAGACTGATCAAGCTGACCTGGGTGAGTGGCAGTAGATGACAGGAGCCCAGTCGGATCTCTCCGAATGCCGGTAGTAGGTGGACCTTGGCGCCCCCTCTCACGACGACGGGTCTGTATCCTTCTGTCGATCCTGACAGTCAGTGCGATGGCTTCATCAAGAGTGGAAGGCAGTTCATGGGAGACCAACTCGTCCTTGATATAGTCAGCCAAACTATGGAAGAACGCGTCCACCAACGATGGTGTGTTCCAAGAACTTCGTCTAGCCAGGGTTCGGAAGTCGATGGAATGGTCTGCGACTGTACGTCTGCCTTGTCGAATACTGAACAGTTCACGAGACGCCTCTGCGGTTGGTGAATCCAGGTCAAACACCTTCAGCATCTCCTCAGCAAACAGGTCGAAGGTTGCACATGCGGGGGTTTGACGTTCGAACTCTGCTGTTCCCCAGAGTCGAGCTCGGCCCGTCAGGTGAGTGATGGCATACCCAACTTTAGCCCCCTCCGTGGCGAAGGTCCTTGGCTGCAAGGAGAACTGAAGTCGGCAGCTAGTCAGGAATGGCCGGACCTGGGTTGAATCGCCGTTGAACCGCTCGGGGTTTCCAATCTTGGGTTCCGGAGCAGCGGCTGCAATGACCGGGGCAGGTAACTCGGGGGCAGGGCTGGTGGGCAGACTGGCTGGGGTAAGGTTGGTGAGGAGTTGAATGATCATGGCGAGTTGTTGTTGCTGCTGCTGGAACTGCTGCTCATGCTCATCGGTTTCCATGTCGGGGAAAGTGTGCGCTGAGTCCATAATGGTCAGATCGTACTGTCACGGTTCAGACAGACGACCAGAGGACCACAATTGCGTCACACCAGAAAGTTTATTAAAACTTAAGGGAAAAGGGAAGTAGGGAGTGAATGAAGGCTCCAGGGGTAACAGGGATCCCGTCCAATGTGCTGGGTCTGTGCCCCCCCCAGTGGCAGCGATGTGTCCTATGAAGCCGGTGGTGGGTGGTCCAGAAGTCCTGGGGGGGGGAGACACAGACACAACAGGGCGGAATGAAACAAGGCAGCAGTACAGTTCAAGGGAAATCCAAAATACGTAGTAGCAAGGCAGAAGGCTGGTCAGAGTTACCGGGATTGAAGAGTAGTCAGGAGTCGTTATGGCAGAAGCAGGTCTGGATCTCCTGGGGCAGAAGAGTATCCAAAAATCAGGTAGGTCCGGGGTCACAAAACCAGGGTGAGCCAGAAGCGCGAGCAAACAGGTTCCGGGTGTGAGCTTTGCAGACGATCTGACACCGGAGAGCTGAAAGACAGGGCCTTAAATACTGGGAGAGGTAGTGGGTAATGCAGCGCAGCTGGCAGAGTAATTAGAGCAGAGCAGAGCAGGGACAGGTGGAGCTAGTTAGGCTGAGTAGAGAGAGTGGTGAGCAGAGTGGAAGAAAATTAAGGTGGTAACCCGGTGGAGTGAGAGGCTCATGACACACACACACACACACACAAGCACACACAGACACAGACACACCCACACACACCACACACACACACACACACACACACACACACACACACACACACACCACACACACACACACACACCACACACACACACACACACCACACACACACACACACACACACACACACACACACACACACACACACACACACACACACACAGACAAAATAAATTATTGTAATTCACACACTGACACTTCTAGGAGATATTCATAGATACGGACAAAGAAAGGTGTCATGGAGGTCAGTGTGATGTCTCTTAATAACAGAGGATCTTGGTACATTTATATTAAATATAAAACAGCATTTGCACCTTGAAAACACCCATTTTGATAGCACCCCTTTGAAAAACTTCAATCTACTAATTCAAAATGTTCTTCTTATTGTCCAGGGGCTGTCCCACATCACAGTTAGTTATTTCCTCCTCCATCCTTTTAACACAGTTAGTTATTTCCTCCTCCATCCTTTTAACACAGTTTGGTATTTCCTCCTCCATCCTTTTAACCCAGTTAGGTATTTCCTCCTCCATCCTTTTAACCCAGTTAGGTATTTCCTCCTCCATCCTTTTAACCCAGTTAGGTATTTCCTCCTCCATCCTTTTAACCCAGTTAGGTATTTCCTCCCCATATCCTTTTAACACAGTTAGTTATTTCCTCCTCCATCCTTTTAACACAGTTAGGTATTTCCTCCTCCATCCTTTTAACCCAGTTAGGTATTTCCTCCCCATATCCTTTTAACACAGTTAGGTATTTCCTCCTCCATCCTTTTAACACGGTTAGGTATTTCCTCCTCCATCCTTTTAACACAGTTAGTTATTTCCTCCTCCATCCTTTTAACACAGTTAGTTATTTCCTCCTCCATCCCACATCACAGTTAGGTATTTCCTCCTCCATCCTTTTAACCCAGTTAGGTATTTCCTCCTCCATCCTTTTAACCCAGTTAGGTATTTCCTCCTCCATCCTTTTAACACAGTTAGGTATTTCCTCCTCCATCCTTTTAACACAGTTAGTTATTTCCTCCCAGCGTGGTTTTTAACACATTGTGCTTTGCAGTCCTGGGTCAGGTTACCTGCATGGCATGTACGGAGGCCCTCTACTAGATTTAAACTGATCTGTCTCGTAAAATTTTTTATGAAAGTGGTCGTTTCGTCACATGATTCATGGCTGCCCTGTTTTCTCAACATCAGAGACAAGTGACATGGTTGAGTAAGGTGTCATCCTGGCACTAGTGGTTAATTTATTGCCGATGGCAACTCATTCTCACCCACCCTGCCAGCGTAGCTGCAGCGCTGTTCTCTGTCAATGCCACACCTAGCCTAGCGTCATGTGATTTAAAAAATACCTGGCATTGTGAAATGACTTTCTACTCCGCGCTCCGCCAGCGAGTGGCCCCCAAGTAGCGTCCTCTGAGAACCACCCAGGTATAGGCAGTGTTTCAGACGGACCAACAGGGGAATACGACTCAACCGTCTGTACACAAAACACGTCTGAGCAATATGCTAAGGTGTGACACAACCAGCCAAAAAACACTAGCTTTTTTTTAAACAAACAGGAGGCGGGCGTTTCACTGCCACTTGATGTACGCTGTGCTAGACATGGCAGTGAAGAAACGGTGTGTGTGATTTTCACATGTAAATGGGGGTCGGAAAGAGCTGTTTAGAATATACAACAGATACGTCCCAAGCTCTTTTCTTTTTTTTGTGTGGTGATTATGTGGTACCTGTTGGATAGTTGGTTATTTCTGTGTGTAAATTGGATGTCGTATTTTTCTGCAGCGCAGCCTTAGGCGCAGTAGGAGATATTGATTGAGTTGGATGCAAGGTTAAGCACAGGAGAATTGTGGGGGGAAAACCCAAGGCGGAAAACCGAGCACTTATTGGAAGCTTTTACTTTTTTTTTTACCAACAACAAAATCCTCCAGGAGTTTGAGTTGTGAAACAAACTGGAATAACTTCATAGTGGCAGCTGATGCTCGGTGTTGGGATACGGTGCCAACGTTTTTTAACAGAATAAAAGCATACAATGAATAGTATTGGCCATATACTGTTGTGAGACAATGAGACTGCAAGATGGAGACCTCAACAATGGTACACTTTTAGAAAAAAAAAAAGTGTTTCGAACGGGTTCTGCAGCTGTTGCCAGAGGAGGACCCTTTTTGGTTCCGGGTAGAACCCATTTTGGATTCCAGTTAGAACCCTTTTTGGTTCCGGGTAGAACCCATTTTGGATTCCAGTTAGAACCCTTTTGGGTTCCATGCCTTTTTTTTTCTAAGAGTGTAGAATAGGAAATGAGATGTTAAAATATACGTTGTCAAATGACATTTGAATGACTTTATATAAACTTTATCCAACTTAGCATGTTATTTCCGTAAAGATAACGTAACTGTGTAAGAGGGTAACCTCTTAAGATAAAATATGGAGAAGCACTCAGAGGAAAATATAGTCCCCCTCTTCAGCCTTCATGGTGCCCTCACCGAACACAAAGAAATCCCTACAAACGAATAAGACAAGACCTGCGTAGTTCTGAAGGTTAATCATAGCTGGATGAATTCAAACAAATCTCTCTGTCAGGGAGGTAGAGAGGAACATCAATGGAGCTTCCCAGTTATATATCTTTTACCTCAAGTGAAGCAATCTTTTTTTTTCTTTCTGACAAAAAAATATGGAAAGCGCTATTGATCAGCACCTGCAAAGCTAACCACCAGGGATATTCAGGGAGGTATCTGTGAGCTGGGTGAGTGCCAGGGAGAATGACTAGTATCTATATTTTAAGGTGTACAGTGTCCAGATTGGTACAGTATACTGAAGCAGATCAATATTATGGAGTAAAGTGCAAGAATAAGACATTGTAATAGGAATTATTGAAAAGCTATTTCTGTTAAATAAGGCCATAGATATTTTGTATGGTTTCATTTTCAGGGATAGAAAAACAGACTTTCATTGCATTTATCAAATTGCCTGTGATAGGAGTAGTACTGCACTCAACACAGTGTCTCCTTTTTCTAAAATACATTTATTTACCTGTAGACATTATGGCGGTACCTTTTAAGCAAGTTTGAACTCCTCCTCCCTTTCAATTACACGTTAGCTGACATTTGCTTACCCTTTATGGGGTGGGTATTTAATCAGTCCTGATTTAAGAGTTACAGGGGGGGGGGGGATTCTGCTTGATTTAATATCGTCCTCACATTAAATAGAAATCTGAAACATTTGTCACACGCTGTAATTGAAGTCTAAAGGGTATTGGGGTTACATTACGTTGTATGTCAGACAAACACTTATTCATCTCAGGTCCCTTATTGCATTTTACTTATAGTTTGTGGGATTTAATGAATGATCAGTCTGGTGTTGAGATTGGGCTCTAAGAAGGATCAGTCTGGTGTTGAGATTGGGCTACAAGAAGGATCAGTCTGGTGTTGAGATTGGGCTCTAAGAAGGATCAGTATCATGTACACTGCAGTACAACCGTGAACGTTTTGCTAAACAGAGACTCACACCTATGAGCCAGAGTTGTGAGTCTGCTGAGCTTGGTGTCCAATCATAAAGTCATACTGCGCAGCCAACAATACATGTTAGGTTAAATCATAAAGAGTAAATGTTAACATTCACAGTTCAGTTCTCCTTATAGCCAGTATATTAATACATTCAACTAGTTCAGATGCCTCATCTCTATCTACAACCAACCTGTGAGGTTCATCAACTCCAACACCAAGACAACACCTGTGAGGTTCATCAACTCCAACACCAAGACAACACCTGTGAGGTTCATCAACTCCAACACCAAGACAACATCTGTGAGGTTCATCAACTCAAACACCAAGACAACATCTGTGAGGTTCATCAACTCCAACACCAAGTCAACATCTGTGAGGTTCATCAACTCCAACACCAAGACAACATCTGTGAGGTTCATCAACTCAAACACCAAGACAACATCTGTGAGGTTCATCAACTCAAACACCAAGACAACATCTGTGAGGTTCATCAACTCCAACACCAAGACAACATCTGTGAGGTTCATCAACTCCAACACCAAGTCAACAACTGTGAGGTTCATCAACTCCAACACCAAGACAACATCTGTGAGGTTCATCAACTCCAACACCAAGACAACATCTGTGAGGTTCATCAACTCCAACACCAAGACAACATCTGTGAGGTTCATCAACTCCAACACCAAGACAACATCTGTGAGGTTCATCAACTCCAACACCAAGACAACATCTGTGAGGTTCATCAACTCCAACACTAAGACAACATCTGTGAGGTTCATCAACTCCAACACCAAGTCAACATCTGTGAGGTTCATCAACTCCAACACCAAGACAACATCTGTGAGGTTCATCAACTCAAACACCAAGACAACATCTGTGAGGTTCATCAACTCAAACACCAAGACAACATCTGTGAGGTTCATCAACTCAAACACCAAGTCAACATCTGTGAGGTTCATCAACTCAAACACCAAGACAACATCTGTGAGGTTCATCAACTCCAACACCAAGTCAACATCTGTGAGGTTCATCAACTCAAACACCAAGACAACATCTGTGAGGTTCATCAACTCCAACACCAAGTCAACATCTGTGAGGTTCATCAACTCAAACACCAAGACAAAATCTGTGAGGTTCATCAACTCCAACACTAAGACAACATATGTGAGGTTCATCAACTCCAACACCAAGACAACATCTGTGAGGTTCATCAACTCCAACACCAAGACAACATCTGTGAGGTTCATCAACTCCAACACCAAGACAACATCTGTGAGGTTCATCAACTCCAACACCAAGACAACATCTGTGAGGTTCATCAACTCCAACACCAAGACAACATCTGTGAGGTTCATCAACTCAAACACCAAGACAACATCTATCATATGTTACCAGGGATCGCTGTTCTACAACTCTGCTTTTATGTGCTGCACCATCACACCTCCTCCTCCTCCTCCTCCTCCTCCTCCTCCACCTCCACCTCCTCCTCCTCCTCCTCCTCCTCCTCCTCCTCCTCCTCCTCCTCCTCTTAGGCTTGCAAGTGAATATGATGCGATGTTAGCTAAGGGATATAGTCTGGCTTCCTACTGGGAGAGAGAGGCTGTTCTCTGTGGCCTAGCCATCACCAGCTGGGAAGCAGTGAGCAGGCACAGAGGAGACCTGGCCAGAGCTGCTAATGTAATGGCCCATCATGCGTGCGTCCCAAATAGCACCTTATTCCCTG
>NW_028161567.1:144710-149710 GCF_964263955.1 Coregonus lavaretus | reverse complement strand
GATATACAGACAGACAGACAGACAGACAGACAGACAGACAGACAGACAGACAGACAGACAGACAGACAGACAGACAGACAGACAGACAGACAGACAGACAGACAGGCAGACAGGCAGACAGGCAGACAGGCAAACAGACAGACAGATAGACAGGCAAACAGACAGACAGACAGACAGACAGACAGACAGACAGACAGACAGACAGACAGAAACAGGCAGACACAGACAGACAGACAGACAGACAGACAGACAGACAGAACGACTGACAGACAGACAGACAGACAGACAGACAGACAGACAGACAGACAGACAGACACAGACAGACAGACAGACAGACAGACAGACAGACAGACAGACAGACAGACAGACAGACAGACAGACAGACAGACAGACAGACAGACAGACAGACAGACAGACAGACAGACAGACAGACAGACAGACAGACAGACAGACAGACAGGCAGACAGGCAGATAGATAGACAGACACAGGCAAACAGGCAGACAGATAGACAGACAGACACATGCAGACATACAGATATACAGACACACTGACAGACATACAGACAGGCAGACATGCAGACACAGGCAGACAGATAGAAAGACAGACACAGACAGGCAGACAGATACACATATACAGACAGACAGACAGACAGACAGACAGACAGACAGACAGACAGACAGACAGACAGACAGACAGACAGACAGACAGACAGACAGACAGACAGACAGACAGACAGACAGACAGACAGAACGTCAGACAGACAGACAGACAGACAGACAGACAGACAGACAGACAGACAGACAGACAGACAGACAGACAGACAGACAGACAGACAGACAGACAGACAGACAGACAGACAGACAGACAGACAGACAGACAGACAGACAGGCAGACAGGCAGATAGATAGACAGACACAGGCAAACAGGCAGACAGATAGACAGATAGACACATGCAGACATACAGATATACAGACACACTGACAGACATACAGACAGGCAGACATGCAGACACAGACAGACAGACAGACAGACAGACAGACAGACAGACAGACAGACAGACAGACAGACAGACAGACAGACAGACAGACAGACAGACAGACAGACAGACAGACAGACAGACAGACAGACAGACAGACAGACAGGGGGGTTAGGAGATTAGACTGACAATGTATGCCAAGTACCACGCCTAAATTGGCGGTTAATGAGGTTTGCATTTAAATCCTGGCGAAGTGAAGTGGCACTCTGAATGTGGACTAAAGTGGGGTGCCTCTCCAGCGGTACTGAGTTAATGCAGGTTAAGAGAGAGAGGGAGAGGGAACGAGAGGCTTGCGAGGAAGGGGTCAGCCGCGGTAATAGAATACTGCCCTTCAACGATAGCTACCTCTTGAGTTTGATTGTGCCACAGACTCCCTGTCGTCTGGTTGGGCTCCTCTATGATGGTTAGGAAACAGCACAGGTGGATATGCATTTATTTCCCTCATTACTCACGTTAGAGCAGGACTGGTTAAGCTCATGAATGCACAATTTCAATCTGTCCACAGTCACCTTAGGAAAATAACAGACACCGTGGTCTCATTTTAGACGGAAGCGTGTGTGTGTGTGTCTACGTGTGTGTGTGTGTGTGTGTGTGTGTGTGTGTGTGTGTGTGTGTGTGTGTGTGTTTCTGCATCTGTGCCTGTGTGCAACCTATGCATACGGAGTGTAGTTGAATATCCTCCATAGCTGTACGTGCTTGGCCTCTAGGCTACTCCTATAACCTAAAGACTTTAACATTTCAACCTCAGCAGATTCAGCTTGGAGAAAGGCCTACATATTGCTACACTCAGCTGAAAGGCTCGAGGCTGCATGGATGACTAGGCTGTATGACTAAAATGCACACCGGTGCAAAAGTGGAGGGAAAACTTTCATCTCAGTTTCTCTGCCAGACAGAGATATGTCATCACGGTGGGATGTTGGCCATAGAAACATACCTTTAAAAAAGTGATTCAATGTTTAACAATAATACAACATGTTGTTGTATTTTGCCAGCTGTGAACCATATTCCAGGATACAATCCCACCACTGCCACCAAATGACATAAGATATCGTAGTGGTGGAAAACACCATGCTTCATATCGTCATATCATAGTGCTGGAAAACACCATGCTTCATATCGTCATATCATAGTGGTGGAAAACACCATGCTTCATATCATAGTGGTGGAAAACACCATGCTTCATATCATAGTGGTGGAAAACACCATGCTTCATATCATAGTGGTGGAAAACACCATGCTTCATATCATAGTGGTGGAAAACACCATGCTTCATATCATAGCGGTGGAAAACACCATGCTTCATATCATAGTGGTGGAAAACACCATGCTTCATGTCGTCATATTGTAGTGGTGGAAAACACCATGCTTCATATCGTCATATCATAGTGGTGGAAAACACCATGCTTCATATCATAGTGATGGAAAACACCATGCTTCATATCATAGCGGTGGAAAACACCATGCTTCATATCATAGTGGTGGAAAACACCATGCTTCATATCGTCATATTGTAGTGGTGGAAAACACCATGCTTCATATCGTCATATCATAGTGGTGGAAAACACCATGCTTCATATCATAGTGGTGGAAAACACCATGCTTCATATCATAGTGGTGGAAAACACCATGCTTCATATCATAGCGGTGGAAAACACCATGCTTCATATCATAGTGGTGGAAAACACCATGCTTCATGTCGTCATATTGTAGTGGTGGAAAACACCATGCTTCATATCGTCATATCATAGTGGTGGAAAACACCATGCTTCATATCATAGTGATGGAAAACACCATGCTTCATATCATAGCGGTGGAAAACACCATGCTTCATATCATAGTGGTGGAAAACACCATGCTTCATATCGTCATATTGTAGTGGTGGAAAACACCATGCTTCATATCGTCATATCATAGTGGTGGAAAACACCATGCTTCATATCATAGTGGTGGAAAACACCATGCTTCATATCATAGCGGTGGAAAACACCATGCTTCATATCATAGTGGTGGAAAACACCATGCTTCATATCATAATGGTGGAAAACACCATGCTTCATATCATAGCGGTGGAAAACACCATGCTTCATATCATAATGGTGGAAAACACCATGCTTCATATCATAGTGGTGGAAAACACCATGCTTCATATCATAGCGGTTTAAAACACCATGCTTCATATCATAGTGGTGGAAAACACCATGCTTCATATCATAGCGGTGGAAAACACCATGCTTCATATCATAGCGGTGGAAAACACCATGCTTCATATCATAATGGTGGAAAACACCATGCTTCATATCATAGCGGTGGAAAACACCATGCTTCATATCATAGTGGTGGAAAACACCATGCTTCATATCATAGCGGTGGAAAACACCATGCTTCATATCATAGCGGTGGAAAACACCATGCTTCATATCATAGCGGTGGAAAACACCATGCTTCATATCGTCATATCATAGCGGTGGAAAACACCATGCTTCATATCATAATGGTGGAAAACACCATGCTTCATATCATAGTGGTGGAAAACACCATGCTTCATATCATAGTGGTGGAAAACACCATGCTTCATATCGTCATATCATAATGGTGGAAAACACCATGCTTCATATCATAGTGGTGGAAAACACCATGCTTCATATCGTCATATCATAGCGGTGGAAAACACCATGCTTCATATCGTCATATCATAGCGGTGGAAAACACCATGCTTCATATCGTCATATCATAGCGGTGGAAAACACCATGCTTCATTACTATTCAATGGACATGGAAAAGCACCAAAACACCATGGTTCTTTTCAACATTCATTTAAATAATTCCGTATTCTTCCATACACACTGTATCTCTGGAAATCTCCCCAGTCTACTACATTTTATCGCTTGTGCTAAATAAAAAACTAAACAAAAACAAAGAAAATAAAAAAATAAAAAATATAGATAAAATAACACAAGGGGACTTTACATCACCTATGTGGCTATATCACTGCCCAGCTGGTAACTCATTACATTCTGTATGTTGAACTAGACGTTGACTCTGAATTGATCAGAACCCTTTTCTTCTCAACACAGACATGTCAACAGCTCTGTGATATTTCATAAACCAGAATCTCACAAAACAATAACGATACTTATCAGTCACCCGCCTTGGGTTTTGAAGTACCGGGATGGAAGAAAATAATCATATATCTCCAGCTTGAATTTTATTGGAACATAGATATATATATATTTTTTTTTTTGTGGTGCTGATAATTCACTCCCAGCTAGAGATTGACGACTACAACAAGTCCATAAAATATGTTACCGCTATATTTCACAGCTAGGATTTATTTCAGGACGTTGTCAAGGTGTTTCTAGAAAACAAGAAACAATTCAATGAATGTTGAATATCATACGTTAAAGGCCCAGTGCAGTCCAAAACATGATTTTCCTGTGTTTTATATAAATAGTATTTCAACACTATGAGGTTGGAATAATACTGTGAAATTGTGAAAATCATGATGATGCCCTTTTAGCGTAAGAGCTATTTAAAAAGACTGATTGAAATTTTACCCTGTTTTTGTAGGATGGAGTTTTGGCCTTCCTGGTGACAACACCAGGCAGTAAATTACTTAATTAATAGACCAATAAGAAAGAGAGTTCCAAACCTCTCTGCCAATAACATGTCGTTTTCAGTTTTCCCCTCCCCATTTACACACACACCCAGACAGTCCTTGCTTGAGAAATTGCTATTTCTTTTAATTTTTTATTTAAAACAATCACAGTAATGTACTTCATTGTTACCCAGAAATTATTTGATTTTGAGATAAAATAAATACATTTTTTATTTTTTTTAAACACTGCATTGGACCTTTTATTTTTAAACAGAGCTTTATTAGAGATTTTTTGCTCACAGTATTTGAATAAGAGTCTATAGTACAGTATGTATGTTAACAATGTTTTTACTACTGTTTGGACCATG
>NW_028161567.1:134710-139710 GCF_964263955.1 Coregonus lavaretus | reverse complement strand
TGACTGCCTGACTGCCTGCCTGACTGCCTGACTGCCTGACTGCCTGCCTGACTGCCTGACTGCCTGACTGCCTGACTGCCTGACTGCCTGACAGCCTGACTGCCTGACTGCCTGACATCCTGACAGCCTGACTGCCTGACTGCCTGACTGCCTGACTGCCTGCCTGACTGCCTGACTGCCTGACTGCCTGACTGCCTGACAGCCTGACTGCCTGACTGCCTGACATCCTGACAGCCTGACTGCCTGACTGCCTGACAGCCTGACAGCCTGACTGCCTGACTGACTGCTTGACTGACTGCCTGACTGCCTGACTACCTGCCTGACTACATGCCTGACTGCCTGACTGCCTGACTGCCTGACTGCCTGACTGCCTGACTGCCTGATTTCTTACCTCACTGACTGCCTGACTGCCTGACTTCCTGCCTCACTGACTGCCTGACTGCCTGACAGCCTGACTGACTGCCTGACTGCCTGACTGCCTGACTGCCTGCCTGACTGCCTGACTGCCTGACTGCCTGACTGCCTGACTGCCTGACTGACTGCCTGACTGCCTGACTGCCTGACTGCCTGACAGCCTGACTGCCTGACTGCCTGACATCCTGACAGCCTGACTGCCTGACTGCCTGACTGCCTGACTGCCTGCCTGACTGCCTGACTGCCTGACTGCCTGACTGCCTGACAGCCTGACTGCCTGACTGCCTGACATCCTGACAGCCTGACTGCCTGACTGCCTGACATCCTGACAGCCTGACTGCCTGACTGCCTGACTGCCTGACTGCCTGACTGCCTGCCTGACTGCCTGACTGCCTGACTGCCTGACTGACTGCCTGACTGCCTGACTGCCTGCCAATCTGATGGAAGGACTGATAGCATAGATTAGAACCAGAGGGGCCTTAATAGAATTGGCAAGCAGCGCTGGTAGTGATGCGTCCCTGAGCTTCCTCTCTACACATCTACTGCTCCCGGCACTTCTTCCCAGCAGCTCACTGGCTCTAATTGTTATTAATCTACACCAATTAAAACTGGTGGCTCCCTGTCACTCTCCCCCTGCTTCACCTCCTCCACTTGACAAGCATGTACATTGTTGACATGCAAGGAGAACTGTTGAGGAACATTTCCCCTTACAATGTCGTCGCTCTGCTGCTGTGCCTCCCCCGGTCTCTCCGCCTTGCCTGGTACCATTTAGCATTAGCAGATAGAGACAAAGCCTGTATCTGAATAACTGGGCGCTGGGCTCATATCAAATACATTCATTAGGTTACATGCTTCACTTGATTCATTATATTTAAAGAAATCGCGGGCACTTTGAATCTTCTCGTCTCATAACGTTACTGCCAGAAGAAAAGAAAGGGGCTGATGAGGGCATTTTGTTCTCTCCAACTCCTCTGGACAGCCTGGTGCTTCTCCCTGAGGAGATGAATGTATTCAAATGTATCTCCATCAATGAGCACAGTAATTATGAATTCAGCACTAATTAGTATATACACTACTTTCCTTGCATATTTGATTTCCACTGTGAGATGGTAATAAGGGAAATGCCCATTTCTGTCCTGTCTCATGAAGATTCCAGAATGTTAAAGGGGGAGGGCAGATGGTGCAAGGAGACGGGGGATGCATTAACTATGAAAAAAAAAAAAAACTTTACAGATAATTGGTCTGGTTACTGAGGGGATAAAACAACACTCTTACCTTGCAGTTAACATTCTGCTGCCTAAATACACCTTTTAGGGACACAGCTACTTAACGCTAAAAGCTTCAGCGAAGATGGAATTTCTGTCCCTATTTTATATTTGATCAAAATAACTATGTTATGTTCTTTAAGGACTCGGATGTAGGCCTTCTTAAATAGTTCATGTTTTGCAACTGTAGTTCATTGCTCCATGATGTTTTGCGACTGTAGATTATTGCACCATGATGTTTTTCTACTGTAGACTATTGCACCATGATGTTTTGCTACTGTAGACTATTGGACCATGATGTTTTGCGACTGTAGACTATTGGACCATGATGTTTTGCTACTGTAGACTATTGCACCATGATGTTTTTCTACTGTAGACTATTGCACCATGATGTTTTGCTACTGTAGACTATTGGACCATGATGTTTTGCGACTGTAGACTATTGGACCATGATGTTTTGCTACTGTAGACTATTGCACCATGATGTTTTTCTACTGTAGACTATTGCACCATGATGTTTTTCTACTGTAGACTATTGCACCATGATGTTTTGCTACTGTAGACTATTGCACCATGATGTTTTGCTACTGTAGTTCATTGCACCATGATGTTTTGCTACTGTAGACTATTACACCATGATGTTTTTCTACTGTAGACTATTGCACCATGATGTTTTGCTACTGTAGTTCATTGCACCATGATGTTTTGCTACTGTAGACTATTGCACCATGATGTTTTGCTACTGTAGTTCATTGCACCATGATGTTTTGACAAAAACAATCATCAGGAGAGTCTGGGAGTGAAACGGAACATTGTAACGTATGTAATCTACTTTATATCATGTGCTGCTCAACATACACAGGCATTCAGCTATAATATGTCAATCTAATAATACATTAAAACAAGTCCAAGGTTGACGTAAAGGTTTTAGCATTTCTCATAACTAAATTCAGTGTACACTGGAACAAGGGCATTTCTCCTTCAGGAAATGGCCAATAAAATGTGTCAGGATATCCTATTCACAGTTTTCTCCATTCATCCACATATGGCCATGAACATAGCCACACTGGGAAAAACAACAACATTGAAATCCTTTGTTTTTGAATACTTCTGTTTTACAGAAACCCAGATAATATTTCGACTACAACTAACCTACCGTTTGGCTATAGCTAAGGAAGTCCAATCATGTATCTCTCACTCAGGAGAGAGTACATCAACGTGGGCCTGAATGTAAGCCTAATCACTGAAATCAAACACAAAGCAGAGCTTTATTTGCATTACCTTAGGTTCTGCGTCTATGGGATGTGGGTTGCTTGTCTAGGTGGCAGGGTCATGGCACAGAGAGGCATTGCTGAGAACGTCATTTCCAGAGGTTGACCTCTCCCTCCTCCCTCCTTCTTCTCTGAGGTCATTACTGCAGCCATGTGGATATGTTGAAGTGTTTTGATAATAAATAAAAGAATAACATACAGTTGTTACCAGACCCCGTTTTCCACCAATGAGTGAGACCCCCAATCCCATTCAGCTATACGTCCACGTGTGTTTTGATTCTGTTCATAAAAAAGAAAAGAAGAACTTCTCCAGCCGCCCCATTTCCACCAATGAGTAATGTCAACTGACCCCTGACCCCCGCCCCATTTCCACTAATGAGTAATGTCAACTGACCCCTGACCCCCGCCCCATTTCCACCAATGAGTAATGTCAACTGACCCCTGAACCCCGCCCCATTTCCACCAATGAGTAATGTCAACTGACCCCTGACCCCTGCCCCATTTCCACCAATGAGTAATGTCAACTGACCCCTGACCCCTGCCCCATTTCCACCAATGAGTAATGTCAACTGACCCCTGACCCCTGCCCCATTTCCACCAATGAGTAATGTCAACTGACCCCTGAACCCCGCCCCATTTCCACCAATGAGTAATGTCAACTGACCCCTGACCCCTGACCCCTGACCCATTTCCACCAATGAGTAATGTCAACTGACCCCTCCCCACCCCCATGTGATGGACTACAGCCATGCATGGTGATGTCATTTCCTGTAAAAGGTTCCCAGATCAACATTCATTTCCAGATCACCTGTGGTTTGTGGTGTGAGTGACAGCTCAAGGATCCCTGCATTCCCATACATCATTAGTCAAGCCAGACGTTATCATCATGTTATACTGCTAGCTCATAAATGATGTGCCCTAGAAAGACAAGATCATTCTATCGATTTATTGATATGTTTCTTTGTTATACTCCAGCTAACACACCGTACCGGACCTAGTTGACGTTTGGTGGTTTACACATTCTGGAGGTCCAATTTAGTTATGCTCTGTTACTGAACCACACATGAGACCAGATGCAGAGAGAAAGTTAGTGGACTAAGATACTGTACATACTTTTGATTGACAAGGATGGAAAAAACACGGCGTCATTACAGAGTAGGACTGGTAGTCTGTTTCCCTGCTGTCCTTTCCATTGTTAGGATGGTTGGGCAACGGTGCCAGGGTAGTGGGCCATTGTTAGGATGGTTGGGCAACGGTGCAGGGTAGTGGGCCATTGTTAGGATGGTTGGGCAACGGTGCCAGGGTAGTGGGCCATTGTTAGGATGGTCGGGCAACGGTGCCAGGGTAGTGGGCCATTGTTAGGATGGTTGGGCAACGGTGCCAGGGTAGTGGGCCATTGTTAGGATGGTTGGGCAACGGTGCCAGGGTAGTGGGCCATAACTGTGTTGTGTTGTTGCAGAGACTGTTTGGTGACCATACAGATTCTGCACCTCTCTCAGTTCCAGCTATACAGTGTATCAGCTATATCCCAGTTCTATTGTTCTGTATTATATGATGTGTTTGGGGGGGTGTGTCTGCACTTTGGGGGTTTTCTTTTTCTTCTGAAAGAGGCTGCTATCACTGGGGACCTGGGGGGTAGAGAGGCTATAGAGGATGGAGGGTAATACGCTGGTGTTTTGGGGGAAGTGAGAGCTCTGGTGTGTCTCTCCACGCCTATTGCACACCACAAACCAGATCAGGAAATGACTACAGAGCTAGATGCAGAGACTACAAACCAGATCAGGAAATGACTACAGCGCTAGGAGCAGAGACTACAAACCAGATCAGGAGATGACTACAGAGCTAGATGCAGAGACTACAAACCAGATCAGGAAATGACTACAGCGCTAGGAGCAGAGACTACAAACCTGATCAGGAAATGACTACAGAGCTAGATGCAGAGACTACAAACCAGATCAGGAGATGACTACAGAGCTAGATGCAGAGACTACAAACCAGATCAGGAGATGACTACAGCGCTAGGAGCAGAGACTACAAACCAGATCAGGAA
>NW_028161567.1:124710-129710 GCF_964263955.1 Coregonus lavaretus | reverse complement strand
AAGCAAGCAATGACTAAATGTACTGAATAATACTCACATTCCTTTCAATATTTTACCCAGATCTTTGCAGATATACAGAGAAGCATATTTAGTTCTTAAAAAAAAAAAAAAAAACGCCAGTCAGGAGGATACAGAGAGTTCATGAGGTAAATTACCTCAATTACCTGGTTCCCCTGCACATCGACTCAGTATGGGTACTCCCTGTATATAGCCATGTTATTCCCTGGTATCCCTGCACATCGACTCGGTAATGGAACTCCCTGTATAGAGCCATGTTATTCCCTGGTATCCCTGCACATCGACTTGGCACTGGTACTCCCTGTATATAGCCATGTTATTCCCTGGTATCCCTGCACATCGACTCGGTAATGGAACTCCCTGTATAGAGCCATGTTATTCCCTGGTATCCCTGCACATCGACTTGGCACTGGTACTCCCTGTATATAGCCATGTTATTCCCTGGTATCCCTGCACATCGACTTGGCACTGGTACTCCCTGTATATAGCCATGTTATTCCCTGGTATCCCTGCACATTGACTCAGTACTGGTACTCCCTGTATATAGCCATGTTATTAACTGGTATCCCTGCAAATCGACTCGGTACTGGTACTCCTTGTATATAGCCATGTTATTCCCTGGTATCCCTGCAAATCGACTCGGTACTGGTACTCCCTGTATATAGCCATGTTATTCCCTGGTATCCCTGCACATTGACTCAGTACTGGTACTCCCTGTATATAGCCATGTTATTAACTGGTATCCCTGCAAATCGACTCGGTACTGGTACTCCTTGTATATAGCCATGTTATTCCCTGGTATCCCTGCAAATCGACTCGGTACTGGTACTCCTTGTATATAGCCATGTTATTCCCTGGTATCCCTGCACATCGACTCAGTACTGGTACTCCCTGTATATAGCCATGTTATTCCCTCGTACCCCTGCACATCGACTCGGTACTGGAACTCCCTGTATATAGCCATGTTATTTTTACTCTTTATTTTATTTGTTATTCACTGTGTATTTATTTCTCGAGTCACTATGACATTTTATTTATATGTTTACCTTTAACTCTGCGTTGTTGGAAAAAGACCCCTAAGAAAGCATTTCACTGTTAGTCTGCACCTGTTGTTTACGAAGCATGTGACTAATCCAATTTGATTTGATTTTAAGTGATATGCTTAGATATGCAGAATAATCAACATATTTTTTTACCTAAAATTATCCATATTAATTATGGCTCTAGTTTGCAGGAAAAAAACTGAAAAATGGGAAACCGCCCCTTAGGACCACCCCCCTCAGGACCACCCCTCAGGACCACCCCCTAGGACCACCCCCCTAGGACCACCCCCTCAGGACCACCCCCATCGGGACCACCCCCTCAGGACCACCCCCTCAGGACCACCCCTCAGGACCACCCCCTCAGGACCACCCACTCAGGACCACCCCCTAGGACCACCCCCCTCGGGACCACCCCCCAGCCGTCCTCAAATACTGTGTGCCCCCTCAGATGTTTGGGTTGCATGAAGCCCCTGCACACACACACACAGTCAAAACCACTCACTGGATGTAGACTTTATATTAAACTGCAATTGAGAAGTAGTAATTGTTTTTTTTTAATCTGAAGGCTTTGCAACCAAATGTGAGAGTCTCTGAAACAATCTTATTACAAGCCTTTCTTCACATTGTCCGAGTTCTTCAAAACCTGCATCATCCAGTGGAAAATTGTCCCTTTTCCCCTTTAAATAGAGCTAATCTCTTGTTCCAATTCAGCCTTGGAGATCAGTGTCCTGTAAATAAGTTATAAAATAAATCATACATGTAAAAAAATGAAAGGAGAAGGGCCTAAAGGATTTACCAGTGTTAATCTTTCAGTAGAGTAGATATCTGGGCTCTCTGGTCTCCCTCTTTGTTGACGGAAGAGGGCTCTATTGTTGCGGCTCCAGTGGCTCAGAAGCTGGTGCCTTTTGAAGAGGCCCGCTATCGGTGCTCTGCATGCCTGCCATCCTCACCCTGCGCTGGGAAGATAGGCTGCATGGCCACAGTGGAGGATGAAGAAGATTGAATTTGACTGTCACTTCTTCTTCCCCCAGCATATGCAGGCAGGGCTGAGCTCTGTGTAAGGGCAGGTTGAAGATACAGGCAGGGCTGAGCTCTGTGTAAGGGCAGGTTGAAGATACAGGCAGGGCTGAGCTCTGTGTAAGGGCATGTTGAAGATACAGGCAGGGCTGAGCTCTGTGTAAGGGCAGGTTGAAGATACAGGCAGAGCTGAGCTCTGTGTAAGGGCAGGTTGAAGTGCAGGCAGGGCTGAGCTCTGTGTAAGGGCAGGTTGAAGTGCAGGCAGGGCTGAGCTCTGTGTAAGGGCAGGTTGAAGTGCAGGCAGGGCTGAGCTCTGTGTAAGGGCAGGTTGAAGTGCAGGCAGGGCTGAGCTCTCTGTAAGGGCAGGTTGAAGTGCAGGCAGGGCTGAGCTCTGTGTAAGGGCAGGTTGAAGCTACAGGAAGGGCTGAGCTCTGTGTAAGTGGGGGTTGAAGTGCGGAGGTAGTGAGCCACTGATGACAATGCCCCGGCTCGGCGCTCCATCTCTCCTTGCCTCCTCCTTGCTCTTTGACTTTGAATGCGTCACAAATGGCACCCTATTCCCTACACATTGCGTTACTTTTGACCAGGACCCTGGGTCGCATAGGGCTCTGGTCTAAAGTAGTGCACTATGTAGGGAATAGGGTCCCATAGGGCTCTGGTCTAAAGTAGTGCACTATGTAGGGAATAGGGTCCCATAGGGCTCTGGTCTAAAGTAGTGCACTATGTAGGGAATAGGGTGCCATAGGGCTCTGGTCTAAAGTAGTGCACTATGTAGGGAATAGGGTGCCATAGGGCTCTGGTCTAAAGTAGTGCACTATATAGGGAATAGGGTGCCATAGGGCTCTGGTCTAAAGTAGTGCACTATGTAGGGAATAGGGTGCCATAGGGCTCTGGTCTAAAGTAGTGCACTATGTAGGGAATAGGGTGCCATTTGTGACGCAACCTTTGTGTGCTTGGCTGATTTGACTATGACAGGCTGAATACTGAGGGGGGAATTAAAGTGTTAAGCAGACATCAGAGGCTGTCTAATGTTTAATGCAAAAGCTCAGAGCATGGAAGGACTGATAATGACTACAAACAGGGCAACATCTTATTTGCTGTGTTTTTATTAGGATGAATAAGAAGATACTTGACATCCAGAGCTCTTCATTCATCCCTGTTCGTTCTCTCTACCCCTTAATGTCCGACCTACTGCTGTCCTCCTGCCTTATGAGGACCACAACAAGAGAAGGAAATCTGACTGTTAAAGGGGTTAAGCATCCGTCATCTGGAAACAAACAAGTCTGGGCACGTCTCGTGTGTGTGTGTGTGTGTTTGTGTGTGTGTGTGTGTGTGTGTGTGTGTGTGTGTGTGTGTGTGTGTGTGTTGTGTGTTTGTGTGCGTGTGTGTGTTGCGAATGGGTGTCAGCTGTATGCTAGAGTCGAGTGCCACAGTGAAGGAAGGAATCATCACCTATGATAATGAGGTATAGATAGGAGGGAAGTCATGGCTGTTTAAAGGTCACCCAGAAAGATGTAATTGCCTTTTCATACTCCACTACATTTAGTAGAACAGCGTCACGACCCTGTTGGCTAGAATATTTACTAGGACAGAGTCATGACCCTGTTGGCTAGAACATTTACTAGGACAGAGTCATGACCCTGTTGGTTAGAACAGTCATGACCCTGCTGGTTAGAACAGTCACGACCCTGCTGGTTAGAACAGTCATGACCCTGCTGGTTAGAACAGTCATGACCCTGTTGGTTAGAACAGCCATGACCCTGCTGGTTAGAACAGTCATGACCCTGCTGGTTAGAACAGTCATGACCCTGTTGGTTAGAACAGCCATGACCCTGCTGGTTAGAACAGTCATGACCCTGCTGGTTAGAACAGTCATGACCCTGCTGGTTAGAACAGTCATGACCCTGTTGGTTAGAACAGTCATGACCCTGCTGGTTAGAACAGTCATGACCCTGCTGGTTAGAACAGTCATGACCCTGCTGGTTAGAACAGCCATGACCCTGCTGGTTAGAACATTCATGACCCTGCTGGTTAGAACAGTCATGACCCTGCTGGTTAGAACAGTCATGACCCTGCTGGTTAGAACAGCCATGACCCTGCTGGTTAGAACAGTCATGACCCTGCTGGTTAGAACAGTCATGACCCTGTTGGTTAGAACAGCCATGACCCTGCTGGTTAGAACAGTCATGACCCTGCTGGTTAGAACAGTCATGACCCTGCTGGTTAGAACAGTCATGACCCTGTTGGTTAGAACAGTCATGACCCTGTTGGTTAGAACAGTCATGACCCTGTTGGTTAGAACAGTCATGACCCTGCTGGTTAGAACAGTCATGACCCTGCTGGTTAGAACAGTCATGACCCTGCTGGTTAGAACAGCCATGACCCTGCTGGTTAGAACAGTCATGACCCTGCTGGTTAGAACAGTCATGACCCTGCTGGTTAGAACAGTCATGACCCTGCTGGTTAGAACAGTAAATATGGCGTCTTGAGAAGGTAGTGATCCATGCCAGGGTTGGCTCTCACTGACTGACCGGTGACTGGCTGTTGGGGTGTCTCACTGTTATAGTAGTAGGGGACAGGGGGACAGACATGGGGTGTCTCACTGTTATAGTAGTAGGGGACAGGGGGACAGACATGGGGTGTCTCACTGTTATAGTAGTAGAGGACAGGGGGACAGACATGGGGTGTCTCACTGTTATAGTAGTAGGGGACAGGAGGACAGACATGGGGTGTCTCACTGTTATAGTAGTAGGGGACAGGGGGACAGACATGGGGTGTCTCACTGTTATAGTAGTAGGGGACAGGGGGGCAGACATGGGGTGTCTCACTGTTATAGTAGTAGAGGACAGGAGGACAGACATGGGGTGTCTCACTGTTATAGTAGTAGGGGACAGGAGGACAGACATGGGGTGTCTCACTGTT
>NW_028161567.1:112210-119710 GCF_964263955.1 Coregonus lavaretus | reverse complement strand
TAGGTGAGTTAAAAATAAAAGAGTGAACAGACGTATATCACACTTTGATGTAGGTACGTAACCAGACATCTAAAAGATAGTGAATTATTTTACTGATTGGTTGATAAAGTGGTGTTTGTGTGGTGTTTGTGTGGTGTTTGCATAGAATCAAACGTTACCTATATGTTACTAATTTCTAACACTGTTCTAAAATTGAAAAAAAATCTTACAATTCTGGAGTTGAAATAATGGAAGGACATTAAATGTTAAGTGTTTTTCTATTCTTCACCAGATGATGCTCCCTCGATGTAGTCTGCAAGGAGAAAAGACAGGAAAACCCATTTTCTCTCTCCGCTGTGGTCAACACTGAGACATCGGGGGGCACTCGCCTCACTCTGTAAGCTGGCAAAGACAACAACACTTCTGAAACATGAGAAGGACAATTGTAATTTCAATAACCGTTACCAGTAGGTTATGTGTACATTGCAGCGTTTTCCTCCCCTCTGTATGCAGTTGGCCTTATATATCCAATAATAACTTATAGGAAATTATTAGCTCATGACGTTTATCTTTGGACAAGAAACACTCATTTCCCTGTGAGGGTTTTTAAAAATAAAGAACAGAGTGCAAGCCTGTATGTCCCAAATGGCTCCCTATTCCCTATATAGTGCACTACTTTTGAGCCCTATGAGCCCTGTTCAAAAGTAGTGCGCTACATAGGGAATAGGGTGCCATTTGGGACACATGAAAGTTTTTGCCTTTACAGGTGGATACGATAACGCACACTGTTTTCCAATGACTATTTCCGAGCTCTATTTCATGTATGCGTATATATATATATATATATATATATATATGTTTTATTGCTTCCTGCATCCCTGCAACCTGCTTAAAGAATCCCTTTCCCCCTCTCGCCTTGAATGTGCCTGCCTGGCTCCAAGTTACTCTCCCCTCTGGTCCCCTCTGTGTGTGTGTATGTGGTGTGTATGTGGTGTGTGTGGTGTGTGTATGTGGTGTGTGTGGTGTGTGTATGTGGTGTGTGTGGTGTGTGTGTGGTGTGTGTGGTGTGTGTGTGTTCCCTGTGTTAGATTTCACAGTCTGAGCTGTTGGAGGGTTAGAAGCATAACACAGAGCTTCCTGCTACAGTGATACAGTTCAGTTTGGTTGTGGTTTCCCTCAGACTTTCCTTCCTTCTACAGTGATATACAGTGCATTCGGAAAGTATTCAGACCCCTTGACTTTTTCCATATTTTGTTACATTACAGCCTTATTCTAAAATGTTTTTTCTTTTCATCCTAGAGCTGGCCGCCCGGGCAAACTGAGCAATCGGGGGAGAAGGGCCTTGGTCAGGGAGGTGACCAAGAACCCAATGGTCACTCTGACAGAGCTCTAGAGTTTCTCTGTGGAGATGGGAGAACCTTCCAGAAGGACAACCATCTCTGCAGCAGTCCACCAATCAGGCCTTTATGGTAGAGTGTCCAGATGGAAGCCACTCCTCAGTAAAAAGTCACATGACAGCCCTCTTGGAGTTTGCCAAAAGGCACCTAAAGGACTCTCAAACCTTGAGAAACAAGTTTCTCTGGTCTGATGAAACCAAGATTGAACACTTTGGCCTGAATGCTAATCGTCACATCTGGAGGAAACCTGGCACCATCCCTACGGTGAAGCATGGTGGTGGCAGCATCATGCTGTGGGGATGTTTTTTAGCGGCAGGGACTGGGAGACTAGCCAGGATCGAGGGAAAGATGAACGGAGCAAAGTACAGAGAGATCCTTGATGAAAACCTGCTCCAGAGTGCTCAGGACCTCAAACTGGGACAAAGGTTCACCGTCCAACAGGACAACGACCCTAAGCACACAGCTAAGACAACGCAGGAGTCTTTGAATGTCCTAGAGTGACCCAGCCAGAGCCCAGACTTGAACCCGATCAAAGATCTCTGGAGAGGCCTGAAAATAGCGTTGCAGTGACGTTCCCCATCCAATCTGACGGAGATATTATTAATACATTTGCAAAAATGTCTAAATACCAGTTTTTGCTTAGTCATTATGGGGTATTGTGTATAGATTGATGAGGGGGGGGGATAAGCCTGTAACGTAAGAAAATGTGGGTTTGTATACTTTCTGAATACTTTCTGAATGCACTGTAGTTCAGTTTGGTTGTGGGCTTCCTCTTCCATCTGCAGTGATATAGTTCAGTTTGGTTGTGGGCTTCCTCTTCCTTCTGCAGTGATATAGTTCAGTTTGGTTGTGGGCTTCCTCAGACCTTCCTTCTGCAGTGATATAGTTCAGTTTGGTTGTGGGCTTCCTCTTCCTTCTGCAGTGATATAGTTCAGTTTGGTTGTGGGCTTCCTCAGACCTTCCTTCTGCAGTGATATAGTTCAGTTTGGTTGTGGGCTTCCTCTTCCTTCTGCAGTGATATAGTTCAGTTTGGTTGTGGTTTCCCTCAGACCGTTCTTCTGCAGTGATATAGTTCAGTTTGGTTGGGTACTCCCTCAGAGTAACTAGAAATGTGTCTCTCTGTTTTCCCTACAGTAATTCCTCTTACCAGAGAGATGGGGGATTCTATCTCTTACCAGAGAGATGGGGGATTCTATCTCTTACCAGAGAGATGGGGGATTCTATCTCTTACCAGAGAGAAGGGGGATTCTATCTCTTACCAGAGAGATGGGGGATTCTATCTCTTACCAGAGAGAAGGGGGATTCTATCTCTTACCAGAGAGAAGGGGGATTATATCTCTTACCAGAGAGATGGGGGATTCTATCTCTTACCAGAGAGAAGGGGGATTCTATCTCTTACCAGAGAGATGGGGGATTCTATCTCTTACCAGAGAGGACACAGGGGCTGAGAGGGGGGATTCTATCTCTTACCAGAGAGAACACAGGGGCTGAGAGGGGGGATTCTATCTCTTACCAGAGAGAACACAGGGGCTGAGAGGGGGGATTCTATCTCTTACCAGAGAGAACACAGGGGCTGAGAGGGGGGATTCTATCTCTTACCAGAGAGAACACAGGGGCTGAGAGGGGGGATTCTATCTCTTACCAGAGAGGACACAGGGGCTCAGAGGGGGGATTCTATCTCTTACCAGAGAGAACACAGGGGCTGAGAGGGGGGATTCTATCTCTTACCAGAGAGAACACAGGGGCTGAGAGGGGGGATTCTATCTCTTACCAGAGAGAACACAGGGGCTGAGAGGGGGGATTCTATCTCTTACCAGAGAGAACACAGGGGCTGAGAGGGGGGATTCTATCTCTTCCCAGAGAGGACACAGCGGCTGAGAGGGGGGATACTATGAAAAACAGCCATGCATCTGAATATTCTTCTCTACATTTTTTAGGGAATGCTCCGAGGCCCCTCGGTAGATATTACCCAGACATCCCTGCTCTTCCCCTTTCTCCCTGTTTCCCAGTAGGGAAGACTGCTTCTGGTTGGGAGGGAGGGAGGGACGGGGTGAGAGTGGGGAAGAGAGGTTGAGGGGTATGGGAAGGGGGGGGTAGTGTGCATGTCAAGCCCTCATTTGACACGGAAAACATTGAATGGAAAACATCCTGTAGCCAATCCATACTATTTTACATGTCTTTATTTATGTATTTCAGCTGGATGCCAATATTGACTTACGGCTCACAGACATAAACTATTTGATTTATGCATGTCTCTTGAATAAAAATCTGCAATGGTAGCACAGCCAGTGATATTATAGTGAAATGTGGTAAGATATAGTCGGACATACAGTAGTTAAAATATTCTCATACTATAAGGTTATTCGTCTTCATACTTTTTCTTTATGTAATTGGATGCTAGCAATATTAGCATGTTCTATATATTAGCATGTTCATTGTCATTACCTCAAAATAAACCCAACTCCTCCAGCAGGAAATTGACTGTGAATGGAGACTTTTTACTGTATAAATAAAATGACTGAAAAAGTTCCATACATCATTTTTTTTTTCTTTCAAAGTTTTTCATAATTTCTCTGCTTTCCTCATTTGTTTAAGTAGGTTAACCCTCATCCAAATCAACCACAAATGTAACTCTAGTTAAAATAGCTGTAATGAATCTTCTGCCAATCTTCTGGAACAAAGGAGTTATTAGCAGCTATTGTCTCTTACATGGACGTTTCAACCTTGCAATTAAAGAAGATAAGGTCCCTAATGATTATATTGAAGTAGCCATGAAATAAATGACTTATTTTTTCCTGTCACTGTACAACCAACATTCAGTTAAAACACTGTAGGTCTGTGCATTAGGAGTGACTAGAAGTGTAGTCCAACAGGGGATACTTACACGAGGGCATTCTCATTCTAAATACTCAGAGTTCCAATGTAACATTATGTCATATTATTGCATCTTTCTTTCTTCTTTTTTTTTTATCCAGGAAACATACTACAGCGCCTTCAGAAAGGATTCACACTCCTTGACATTTTCCACGTTTTGTTGTGTTGCAGCCTGAATTTAAAATGGATTAAATTAAGATTTTGTGTCACTGGCCTACACACAATACCCCATAATGTCAAAGTGGAATTATGTTTTCAGATTTTTTTATTTTATTAATTAAATATGAAAAGCTAAAATGTCTAGAGTCAATTCAACCACTTTGTCCCACCAATTCTGTGTCAAAAATGTAACACATATTTTTTATAACAGACATACCCCTCCCCATCTTCACAACAACTTTGTCAATGTGACTTGCCCACTATAATTGTGAGATTGGTCAAAATAAAAAAAGCAGACACTGAATATCCCTTTGAGCATGGTGAAGTTATTAATTACACTTTGGGTGGTGTATCAATACACCCAGTCACTACAAAGATACAGGCATCCTTCCTAACTCAGTTGCCAGAGAGGAAGGAAACCGCTCAGGGATTTCACCATGTGGCCAATGTTGACTTTTAAAACAGTTATAGATGAATGGCTGTGATGGGAGAAAACTGAGAATGGATCAACAACATTGTAGTTATTCCACAATACTAACATAAATGACAGAGTGAAAAGAAGGACGCCTGTACAGAATATAAATATTCCAAAATGCATCCTGTTTGCAATATGGCACAAAAATAAACCGCAAAAAATGTGGCAAAGAAATGTACTTTATGTCTTGAATACAAAGTGTTATGTTTAGGGCAAATCCAATACAACACATCACTGAGTGCCACTCTTCATATTTTCAAGCATGGTGGTGGCTGCATCACGTTATGAGTGTGCTTGTCATCGGCAAACACTAGGGAGATTTTTAGGATGAAAAGAAGCTGAACAGAGTTAAGCACATGCAAAATCCTAGCAGAAAACCTGGTTCAGTCTGGTTTCTAAACGACACTGGGAAACAAGTTCACTTTTCAGCAGGTCAATAGCCTAAAACACAAGGCCAAATATACACTGAAGTTCACAGGAGGTTGGTGGCACCTTAATTGAGGAGAATTTGCTCGTGGTAATGACTGGAGCAGAATTTGTGGAATGGTATTAAATACATCAAATACATGGTTTCCAGGTGGTTGATGCCATTCCATTTGCTCCGTTCCTGCCATTATTATGAGCCGTCCTCCCCTCAGCAGCCTCCTGTGCTGAAG
Source organism: Coregonus lavaretus (assembly GCF_964263955.1). Classification (NCBI taxonomy): domain Eukaryota; kingdom Metazoa; phylum Chordata; class Actinopteri; order Salmoniformes; family Salmonidae; genus Coregonus; species Coregonus lavaretus. The sequence continues at coordinate 114,170 of NW_028161567.1, read as the reverse complement.
TTGCTTACCAAGACAACATTGAATGTTCCTGAGTGGCCTAGTTACAGTTTTGACTTAAATCGGCTTGAAAATATATGGCAATGGCAGCAGTGGAGGGTCCTCAGAGGAGTCAGTCTCTACTTCTCTCTGTCATGTGAAGCACATGTCAGTCTCTACATTTCTCAGTCATCTGAAGCAGATGTCAGTCTCTCCTTCTCTCTGTTATGGGAAGCATATCAGTGGAGGCTCCTCAGAGGAGGAAGGGGAGGACCATCCTCCTCAGTGAATTTCATAAAAATAAAAATAGTGAAACATAAACAAGTTATCATTTTTAGACAAAACTATACTAAATATATTCACATCACCAAATAATTTCTTAAAACACACTGTTTTGAAATCAAGGTCTACAGTAGCCTCAACAGCACTCTGTAGGGTAGCACCTTGGTGTAGCCGGAGGACAGCTAGTTCCATCCTCCTCTGGGTACATTGACTTCAATACAAAACCTAGGAGGCTCATGGTTCTCACCCCCTTCCATAGACTTACACAGTATTTATGACAACTTCCAGAGGACGTCCTCCAACCTATCAGAGCTCTTGCAGCATGAACTGACACGTTGTCCTCCCAATCAAAGGATCAACAAATAAATCTAGTACTGAAAGCATAAGCTACAGCTAGCTAGCACTGCAGCGCATAAATGTGGGAAGGAATTGTCCGTAGAGTTTCGAGACATGATTGTGTCGAGGCACAGATCTGGGGAAGGGTACCAAAACATTTCTGCAGCATTGAAGGTCCCCAAGAACACAGTGGCCTCCATTATTCTTAAATGGAAGAAGTTTGGAACCATCAAGACTCTTCCTAGAGATGGCCGCCTGGTCAAACTGAGCAATAGGAGGAGAAACAGTTTTTAACAAATTAATTTCTTTAAAAATGAAGGAGAAGCAAGCGAGAGAGAGAGAGAGAGAGAGAGAGAGAGAGAGAGAGAGAGAGAGAGAGAGAGAGAGAGAGAGAGAGAGAGAGAGAGAGAGAGAGAGAGAGAGAGAGAGAGAGAGAGAGAGAGAGAGAGAGAGAGAGAGAGAGAGAGGAGAGAGAGAGAGAGAGAGAGAGGGAGAGAGAGAGAGCTATATTTCATTGTATTTTTTTCACTTTCACTTAGCTAGCGAAGTCAGCTAGCTAGTTAGCCTACTAAAACACCTGGCTCAAACAGAGAGGGATGATGTTAGCTAGCAGGCTATGGCTATCCAATACTGGAACTTTTCCAAGTCAAGTATTGATTTTATTAATTTATTGGCACCGGTGCCCGCCGGTGTAAGTGCTAAACTGCTTGCTGACTGTACACTGTACTGCATGATTGTAGCAGGTTTACTAACGTGTTAGTTCTAGTAGCTAGCTATGTTGACTATGACATGACAACGATGTAGGCTGTGTGTAGCGGTTAGTGGTTATCATATGAAGGTTTGGCTTAGAAAGTTTTTTTTGCCTGGTCACAGACAGCTGATGAGTTGTGCACTGAACTCCACAAGCGAAGGGAAAAGGTGAGAGGAGGAGAGAGTGTAGATGCGAGAAGTAATTATACAACGAGCAAAATGTTCATGCTGTTTGAATGTGGCTGCTTTGAAAGTGATCAGGGGTGTATTCATTCCACCGATTCTGTTGAAAAAAAATTCCTTAAATGGAAGCGAACGGAATGAAATGGGGATAAACATACCTGAATTTGTCCAATAGAAACTCTCGTTTGCAACTGTTGGACTAATGATTACACCTTAGATCAGCTAGATGCAGGCAAGAGTGTGCGAGGCGGTATTGAATGTGTCATTGTCTGTCACCTTGATTACCTGTGCACCTACTTGTAAACTTTCATACATAGGCTAGGTTTTAGCAACATCATGACGGGTACAGGGAACATTTTAGCATTGTGTAGTAGCATAAACCTATTGATGTTACATTGAGTTTGGGTGAATGGAATTTGAATGACAGTCATCC
>NW_028161567.1:97500-112010 GCF_964263955.1 Coregonus lavaretus | reverse complement strand
AAGGGACATTTTTGAGCAGTGAAAAAGGCCTGAAAGAGAGATATTCTGGTAAATATCTGCTGTATGTAGGCCTAGTTTTCAAGACATCAATTTACTGTATGTAGCATTATGCTCACTGAAATAAAATAAAAACATGACTATCTAATGTCACTATCTAATGTATTAGAAAAAAATGGTGTCACCAATAAAACATGGTAATGTACTTATCAGGACATCCGTGATATCTGTCTCGGTGGTTCTACTTGATTTGGTACCGCAAGGGCATCAGTGCATGAAAATGCACAATCCCATCCCAATGTGTTCATAATCATCATCCGAAATGCTAATTTATCATAAAAAGTTACACTTGACAAACACCATAACCAAAACAGTAAGCTAAACTGCGCCTTGATTAAGTTCTCTGTTAAAGTCTCCTTTTTTCGACTTGAAAAGTTTTCCTTTATAAATGCTAATCGTTCAGTGTTGAATCTTGAGGCCTAATCTAATCCAACTAATTAATGTTTTCAAGCTGATGAAATGTTTAACTCGGCATTTTTCATTTTCTTTGCTCGTACAGAATAACTGTTGACGCTGTAAATAAACCAATATTCCCAATCCAACTGTAAAAAAAAACAATCAAGCAAAAACACAACCGATTCCCTGGGAAAATAATATTTATGAACTGTTCTGCTTCCCATCCCACAACGGAGACGGATATCAGCACAACCACGCAAGCAGCCAACCTCTGCTCTTTCTGCTAGGCGCCTAAATAAAGGGGAGAAATGCAGCGAACGTGATGAAAGTGGCACATGCCAATAATGTAGCCATTTTACACAGCAGGGTAATGGAAGGATTTAATGAGAAACAAACCAATAAAAAAAATCAAGCCGTCCATGTCAGAGGTGGAAGAGCGAGCTGAGCCCAATTAAAGTTTCTCGGTGTAACGTTGTTGTTTGGGTTGTGTGTGTATGTGTGTGCGTGTGCGTGTGTGTGCGCGTGTGTGTGCGGATGTGTGTGTGTGTGTGTGCGTGTGTGTGTCTGTGTGCGTGTGTGTGTGTGTGCGTGCGTGTGTGTGTGTGTGCGTGCGTGTGTGTGTGTGTGTAGTGTAGTATAGTGTTTGGTTTGACCACTGAGCCGATGCAGTGAGGGGGACACGGCCGTGACTCTGACTGGCTGGCTCAGAGTAAATTGACTTGTTCAAGCCCATGTAATTTTTTTAACCTTCTGGCAAAAACAGTTTTTCTTTCTTTTGGCTGTTTGTAGATTACAGTAGCGGTGTGATAGGGTCACAGGTAAAGGTCACTTCACTGTATTTGATTGGGCGGCCATTATTAGGCCTTCCTCACCGTCAGTAGTATGAGCATTAATTTATTTTGATCAAATCAGTTTGTTGGTAAAAAAAAAAAAAAAAAAAAACTTGATAAAGAAACATGATGTAGCCAACACTAAAGAAAAACAACTCAAACATCACAGAGGAAGTGCCCTCATCAGTTGGAAGTTGTGAAAGGAGTAAGACACAAGTAGGCCTGTAGAGAGCAGATAATGTGGTAACAGGCCTGTAGAGAGCAGATAATGTGGTAGCAGGCCTGTAGAGAACAGATAATGTGGTAACAGGCCTGTATAGAACAGATAATGTGGTAACAGGCCTGTAGAGAGCAGATAATGTGGTAACAGGCCTGTAGAGAACAGATAATGTGGTAACAGGCCTGTAGAGAGCAGATAATGTGGTAACAGGCCTGTAGAGAGCAGATAATGTGGTAACAGGCCTGTATAGAACAGATAATATGGTAACAGGCCTGTATAGAGGAGATAATGTGGTAACAGGCCTGTAGAGAGCAGATAATGTGGTAACAGGCCTGTATAGAGCAGATAATGTGGTAACAGGCCTGTAGAGAACAGATAATGTGGTAACAGGCCTGTATAGAGCAGATAATGTGGTAACAGGCCTGTAGAGAGCAGATAATGTGGTAACAGGCCTGTAGAGAACAGATAATGTGGTAACAGGCCTGTATAGAGCAGATAATGTGGTAACAGGCCTGTAGAGAGCAGATAATGTGGTAACAGGCCTGTATAGAACAGATAATGTGTTAACAGACCTGTATAGAACAGATAATGTGGTAACAGGCCTGTATAGAACAGATAATGTGTTAACAGGCCTGTATAGAACAGATAATGTGGTAACAGGCCTGTATAGAACAGATAATGTGGTAACAGGCCTGTATAGAACAGATAATGTGTTAACAGACCTGTATAGAACAGATAATGTGGTAACAGACCTGTATAGAACAGATAATGTGGTAACAGGCCTGTATAGAACAGGTAATGTGTTAACAGGCCTGTATAGAACAGATAATGTGTTAACATGCCTGTATAGAACAGATAATGTGTTAACAGGCCTGTATAGAACAGATAATGTGGTAACAGGCCTGTACCTGTATAGAACAGATAATGTGGTAACAGGCCTGTAGAGAAACAGATAATGTGTTAACAGACCTGTATAGAACAGATAATGTGGTAACAGGCCTGTATAGAACAGATAATGTGGTAACAGGCCTGTAGAGAACAGATAATGTGTTAATAGACCTGTATAGAACAGATAATGTGGTAGGGGAGAAAACAGTACAGTGTTTCAGAGATGGTTCTGCGCACCTCCGTTTGAGTTCTACTGTATAGTCACTGTACTGCTGTATATATCCTATCATTATACAGATTCACTGGTGGCTTGAATAAGGTGTCAGCCAGGCAGGCAGACCTAGCCAATGACTGTAAAGTGCCAAAGCCTGCAATATCAACATACCACACACTGTCCCATTCTCTGACAGTGAATTTCATGAGTTGAATTTGGCCTTTTTTGGTTATTTGCATGTGTGTAAATATGTCATCATTTCCATTTCAATGCGTGAAGAACAACTAAACACACAAATAAGAAGACAGAAAGGATACTTTCAGAGACTCAATATGGCACCATACACCATTGACTCAACCGTTGGTCCATATACAAAAAACATCACACTTTGTAAATTCAAAATACGACTATCTGGGTGCAACCAGGAGCACACAGAAACTGACAAGTATATTGAAAAAGCTTTGGCATGATGTTCATGTAACCTAATGTTTGCTATTCCATGCTATTCAAACAGGTCAATGGCTTAGAACAAAACACAGTCCTTGGAAAGGTAAGACATATCTAACAGTAAATAGCCAAAGTCCTCTCCTTGGAATCCTTCTCCTTGGAACATGCTCCTTGGAAGCTTCTCCTTGTCCTTTAGAATGAACAGTAACAATCTTCTCTGCCAATGATCCAGAAAGCTCTATATTTTGTATTTATGAACCGTGTCAAACTAACTGTAATGGATAACGACATTGAACTCTCTCTCTCTCTCTCTGTCTCTCTCTCTCTGTCTCTCTCTCTCTCTTTCTCTCTCTCTGTCTCTCTGTCTCTGTCTCTCTCTCTCTCTCTCTCTCTCTCTCTCTCTCTCTCTCTCTCTCTCTCTCTTTGTCTACTGCTGGTCACTTTTCAACAAGATCCACATCCATACAATGAGACAAGCTCTCCATATGTATCTAGTATTAGGAGGTTAGCCTTTAATGCAGAATTAATGGGTTGCCTGCGCATAGTTTTGTTTAACATGACCTGCACTAGAAATCAATATGTTGCCTAAGTAACTGGCCCTGCAGTAATTTAACAGAGCTAAATTGCATTACATGGAGGTAAGTTGGTGTGGGACCAGTTTATCTCCAGCCTTACATTACCGAGTGGCAAAAAGAGAGAGAGAAAGAGAGAGAGAGAGAGAGAGAGAGAGAGAGAGAGAGAGAGAGAGAGAGAGAGAGAGAGAGAGAGAGAGAGAGAGAGAGAGAGAGAGAGAGAGAGAGAGAGAGAGAGAGAGAGAGAGAGAGAGAGAGAGAGAGAGAGAGAGAGAGGGAGAGAGAGAGACAGTATTATATATTTTGGGGTGTTCTTTCTCACCATGCTTTGCATTATTACATCCAGAGATAACTTTTTGATATTAGAGCAGCAGTAACTCACCGACTTTCATGAATTGGATCCTTTGTTCGTACCCCTCAAGGCAATTCCACTTATCCCAGAGACTGCTCCAAGATGCCGCCGGGAAAGAGAATACACTACATTACCAAAAGTATGTGGACACCTGCTGGTCCAACATCTCATTCCAATATCATGGGCATTAATATGGAGTTGGTCCCCCCCAGCCTCCACTCTTCTGGGAAGGCTTTCCACTAGAGGTTGGAATATTGCTGCGGTGACTAAGAGCATTAGTGAGGTCGGGCGCAGTCGGCAATCCAAGCTTTACACCACTCCAGCTGACGCTTGTCATTGTGCATGGTGATGTTAGGCTGCTCGGCCATGGAAAACCATTTCATGAAGCTTCCGACTAACAGTTATTGTGCTGACGTTGCTTCCAGAGGCAGTTTGGAACTCGGTAGTGAGTATTGCAAGTGAGGACAGGCGATTTTTTACGCGCTACATGCTTCAGCACTCGGCGGTCCCGTTCTGTGAGCTTGTGTGGCCTACCACTTCGTGGCTGAGCCGTTGTTGCTCCTAGATGTTTCCACTTCACAATAGCAGCACTTAGTTGACCGGGGCAGCTCTAGCAGGGAAGAAATTTGACAAACTGACTTGTTGGAAAGGTGGCATCCTATGATGGTGCAACGTTGAAAGTCACTGAGCTCTTCAGTAAGGCCATTCTACTGCCAATGTTTGTCTACGGAGATTGCATAGCTGTGTGCTCGATTTTATACACCTGTCAGCAACAGGTGTGGCTGAAATAGCCGAATCCACTAATTTGAAGGGGTGTCCACATACTTTTGTATATACAGTGTATTACTCGCTAATGTTCAGTCCCTGGAAAATAAAGTAGACGAGCTCAGGGCGAGGATATCCTTCCAGAGAGACATCAGGGACTTTAACATACTCTGTTTCACGGAACCATGGCTCTCTCCGGATATACTGTCCCCGTCCATACAGTCAGCTGGGTTCTCAATTCATTGCGCAGACAGGAATAAATAACTCTCCGGGGAAAAAATACGGAGGTGTATGTTTCATGATTAAATACTAATGGTGTGGTTGTGGTAATGTACAGGAACTCAAGTCATTTTTCTCACCCGACCTAGAATACCTCACAATCAAATGCCAACCGCGTTACCTCCAGAGAGAATTATCTTTGGTCATCGTCACAGCCATGTATATTCCCTCTCAAGAGGATACCACAATGGCTCTCAAAGAACTACACTGGACTTTGTCCACATATATTGTAGTTGGGGACTATAATAAAGCAAATCTGAGGAAAACGCTACCAACGTTTTATCAACACACTGCCTGCGCCACTTGCTCTTCAAAACCTCTCGACCACTCTCCATTCTGAGACGGCTACAAGGCCCTCCCCCGCCTTAACGTCAGCAAATCTGATCACGCCTCTATCCTGCTCCTCCCTTCCTATAGGAAGAAACTCAAACAGGAAGTACCCGTGGTAAGGAATCCCTGTTTCAAAATTGTTTTGATCACGCGGCATGGGATATGTTCCAGGTAACCTCTGAGAATAACATTGACGCATACACTCAGGAAGTGTACAGGGGATGTTGTTCCCACTGTGATGATTAAAACCTATCCAAACCAAAAACCATGGATAGATGACAGCATTCACGCAAAACAGAAAGCACGAATCAACGCATTTAACCATGGCAAGGTGACTGGGAATATGGTTGAGTACAAACAGTCCAGTTATTCCCACTTTGAGGCAATCAAACAGGCGAAATGTCAGTACAGAGACAAAGTGGAGTCGCAATTCAACGGCTCAGACACAAGACATATGTAGCAGGGACTCCAGACAATCAGAACTGGGTGGATGTGTATAACTGATGAGTATAACTGATGTGTTTAACTAATCTGTATAAGTGGGGGTGGGGGCACTATTCACAACATCTGTTTGGCACATTTAGAAAATAAGGGAATCTGCAAATTGATTTTCATTATTCAGCATACAATCATGAAAAAGTAAAATAGTAACGTTTTCAAAAAAATCCTTGTGGATATGCTGTTCTATTTACAGCATGTACCTGTTCAAATACATACATATGAAGTTTACATACACTTAGGTTGGAGTCTTTAAAACTCGTTTTTCAACCACTCCACACATTTCTTGTTAACAAACTATAGATTTGGCAGGTCAGTTAGGACATCTACTTTGTGCATGACACAAGTAATTTTTCCAACAATTGTTTACAGACAGATTATTTCACTTATAATTCACTGTATCACAATTCCAGTGGGTCAGAAGTTTACATACACTAAGTTGACTGTGCCTTTAAACAGCTTGGAAAATTCCAGAAAATGATGTCATGGCTTTAGAAGCTTCTGATAGGCTAATTGACATAATTTGTGTCAATTGGAGGTGTACCTGTGGATGTATATCAAGGCCTACCTTCAAACTCAGTGCCACTTTGCTTGACATCATGAAAAAATCAAAAGAAATCAGCCAAGACCTCAGAAAAAAAATTGTACACCATACGCTTGAAGGTACCACGTTCATCTGTACAAACAATAGTACGCAAGTATAAACACCATGGGACCACGCATCCGTCATACCGCTCAGGAAGGAGACGCATTCTGTCTCCTAGAGATGAACGTACTTTGGTGCGAAAAGTGCAAATCAATCCCAGAACAACAGCAAAGGACCATGTGAAGATGCTGGAGGAAACAGGTACAAAAGTATCTATATCCACAGTAAAACGAGTCCTATATCGACATAACCTGAATGGCCGCTCAGCAAGGAAGAAGCCACTGCTCCAAAACCACCATGAAAAAGCCAGACTATGGTTTGCAACTGCACATTGGGACAAAGATCGTGCTTTTTGGAGAAATGTCCTCTGGTCTGACGAAACAAAAATAGAACTGTTTGCCCATAATGACCATCGTTATGTTTGGAGGAAAAAGTGGGTTGATTGCAAGCCGAAGATCACCATCCCAAACGTGAAGCACAGGGGTGGCAGCATCATGCTGTGGGGGTGCTTTGCTGCAGAAGGGACTAGTGCACTTCCCAAAATAGATGGCATCATGAGGAAGGAAAATTATGTGGATATATTGAAGCAACATCTCAAGACATCAGTCAGGAAGTTAAAGCTTGGTCGCAACTGGGTCTTCCAAATGGACAATGACCCCAAGCATACTTCCAAAGTTGTGGCAAAATGGCTTAAGGACAACAAAGTCAAGGTATTGGCGTGGCCATCACAAAGCCCTGACCTCAATCCTATATAAAATCTGTGGGCAGAACTGAAAAAGCATGTGCGAGCAATGAGGCCTACAAACCTGACTCAGATACACCAGCTCTGTAAGGAGGAATGGGCCAAAATTCACCCAACTTATTGTGGGAAGCTTGTGGAAGTCTACCCGAAACAATTGACCCAAGTTAAACAATTTAAAGGCAATGCTACCAAATACTAATTGAGCCTATGAGTGTTCACCAGTGTTACTGGCTGTGTAGTAGTGTTCTCCTGTAGTATTGTAGTAGTGTTCTCCTGTAGTAGTGTAGTAGTGTAGTAGTGTAGTAGTGTAGTAGTGTAGTAGTGTTCTCCTGTAGTAGTGTAGTAGTGTTCTCCTCTAGTAGTGTAGTAGTGTAGTAGTTTAGTAGTGTTCTCCTCTAGTAGTGTTGTAGTGTAGTAGTGTAGTAGTGTTCTCCTGTAGTAGTGTAGTAGTGTAGTAGTGTAGTAGTGTAGTAGTGTTCTCCTGTAGTAGTGTAGTAGTGTTCTCCTGTAGTAGTGTAGTAGTGTAGTAGTGTAGTAGTGTTCTCCTGTAGTAGTGTAGTAGTGTTCTCCTCTAGTAGTGTAGTAGTGTAGTAGTTTAGTAGTGTTCTCCTGTAGTAGTGTAGTAGTGTAGTAGTGTAGTAGTGTTCTCCTGTAGTAGTGTAGTAGTGTTCTCCTGTAGTAGTGTAGTAGTGTTCTCCTCTAGTAGTGTAGTAGTGTAGTAGTGTAGTAGTATTCTCCTCTAGTAGTGTAGTAGTGTTCTCCTGTAGTAGTGTAGTAGTGTTATCCTGTAGTAGTGTAGTAGTGTAGTAGTGTTCTCCTCTAGTAGTGTAGTAGTGTTCTCCTATAGTAGTGTAGTAGTGTTATCCTGTAGTAGTGTAGTAGTGTAGTAGTGTTCTCCTGTAGTAGTGTAGTAGTGTTCTACTGTAGTAGTGTAGTAGTGTAGTAGTTTAGTAGTGTTCTCCTGTAGTAGTGTAGTAGTGTTCTCCTGTAGTATTGTAGAAGTGTAGTAGTGTAGTAGTGTAGTAGTGTAGTAGTATTCTCCTCTAGTAGTGTAGTAGTGTAGTAGTGTAGTAGTGTAGTAGTGTTTTCCTGTAGTAGTGTAGTAGTGTAGTAGTGTAGTAGTGTTCTCCTGTAGTAGTGTAGTAGTGTAGTAGTGTAGTAGTGTTCTCCTGTAGTAGTGTAGTAGTGTAGTAGTGTAGTAGTGTATTAGTGTAGTAATGTTCTCCTGTAGCAGTGTAGTAGTGTTTTTCCTGTACTAGTTTAGTAGTGTTCTCCTCTAGTAGTGTAGTAGTGTTCTCCTGTAGTAGTGTAGTAGTGTAGTAGTGTAGTAGTGTTTTAGTGTAGTAGTGTTCTACTGTAGCAGTGTATTAGTGTTATCCTGTAGTAGTGTAGTAGTGTAGTAGTGTAGTAGTGTTCTCCTGTAGTAGTGTAGTGGTGTAGTAGTGTAGCAGTGTTTTATTGTAGTAGTGTAGTAGTGTTTTAGTGTAGTAGTGTAGTAGTGTTCTCCTCTAGTAGTGTAGTAGTGTTCTCCTGTAGTAGTGTAGTAGTTATTAGTGTAGTAGTGTTCTCCTGTAGCAGTGTAGTAGTGTTCTCCTGTACTAGTTTAGTAGTGTTCTCCTGTAGTAGTGTAGTAGTGTAGTAGTGTATTAGTGTAGTAGTGTTCTCCTGTAGTAGAGTAGTAGTGTTCTCCTGTAGTAGTGTAGTAGTGTAGTAGTGTTATCCTGTAGTAGTGTAGTAGTGTAGTAGTGTTCTCCTGTAGTAGTGTAGTAGTGTAGTAGTGTTTTATTGTAGTAGTGTTCTCCTGTAGTAGTGTAGTAGTGTTCTCCTGTAGTAGTGTAGTAGTGTTCTCCTTTAGTAGTGGAGAAGTGTAGTAGTGTAGTAGTGTTCTCCTGTAGTAGTGTAGTAGTGTTATCCTGTTGTAGTGTAGTAGTGTTCTACTTTAGTAGTGTAGTAGTGTAGTGTAGTAGTGTAGTAGTGTAGTAGTGTAGTAGTGTAGTAGTGTAGTAGTGTAGTTGTGTTCTCCTGTAGTAGTGTAGTAGTGTAGTAATGTTCTCATGTAGTAGTGTAGTAGTGTTCTCAAGTAGTAGTGTAGTAGTGTAGTAGTGTAGTAGTATTATCCTGTAGTAGTGTAGAAGTGTAGTAGTGTAATAGTGTTCTCCTGTAGTAGTGTAGTAGTGTTCTCCTATAGTAGTGTAGTAGTGTTCGCCTGTAGTAGTGTAGTAGTGTAGTAGTGTAGTAGTGTTCTCCTGTAGTGGTGTAGTAGTGTTCTCCTATAGTAGTGTAGTAGTGTTCTCCTGTAGTAGTGTAGTAGTGTAGTAGTGTAGTAGTGTAGTAGTTTTCTCCTCTAGTAGTGTAGTAGTGTTCTCCTGTAGTAGTGTAGTAGTGTAGTAGTCTAGTAGTGTTCTTCTGTAGTAGTGTAGTAGTGTTCTACTGTAGTAGTGTAGTAGTGTCCTCCTGTGGTAGTGTAGTAGTGTAGTAGTGTAGTAGTGTAGTAGTGTATTAGTGTTCTCCTGTAGTAGTGTAGTAGTGTTCTCCTGTAGTAGTGTAGTAGTGTTCTCCTGTAGTAGTGTAGTAGTGTTCTCTTGTAGTAGTGTAGTAGTGTTCTCCTGTGGTAGTCTAGTAGTGTAGTAGTGTAGTAGTGTAGTAGTGTCCTCCTGTGGTAGTGTAGTAGTGTTCTCCTGTATTAGTGTAGTAGTGTAGTAGTGTAATAGTGTAGTAGTGTAGTAGTGTAGTAGTGTAGTAGTGTAGTAGTGTTCTCCTGTAGTAGTGTAGTAGTGTAGTAGTGTAGTAATGTTCTCCTGTAGTAGTGTAGTAGTGTTCTCAAGTAGTAGTGTAGTAGTGTAGTAGTGTAGTAGTATTATCATGTAGTAGTGTAGAAGTGTAGTAGTGTAATAGTGTTCTCCTGTAGTAGTGTAGTAGTGTTCTCCTATAGTAGTGTAGTAGTGTTCGCCTGTAGTAGTGTAGTAGTGTAGTAGTGTAGTAGTGTTCTCCTGTAGTGGTGTAGTAGTGTTCTCCTATAGTAGTGTAGTAGTGTTCTCCTGTAGTAGTGTAGTAGTGTAGTAGTGTAGTAGTGTAGTAGTTTTCTCCTCTAGTAGTGTAGTAGTGTTCTCCTGTAGTAGTGTAGTAGTGTAGTAGTCTAGTAGTGTTCTTCTGTAGTAGTGTAGTAGTGTTCTACTGTAGTAGTGTAATAGTGTCCTCCTGTGGTAGTGTAGTAGTGTAGTAGTGTAGTAGTGTAGTAGTGTTCTCCTGTAGTAGTGTAGTAGTGTTCTCCTGTAGTAGTGTAGTAGTGTTCTCCTGTAGTAGTGTAGTAGTGTAGTAGTGTAGTAGTGTAGTTGTGTTCTCCTGTAGTAGTGTAGTAGTGTAGTAATGTTCTCATGTAGTAGTGTAGTAGTGTTCTCAAGTAGTAGTGTAGTAGTGTAGTAGTGTAGTAGTATTATCCTGTAGTAGTGTAGAAGTGTAGTAGTGTAATAGTGTTCTCCTGTAGTAGTGTAGTAGTGTTCTCCTATAGTAGTGTAGTAGTGTTCGCCTGTAGTAGTGTAGTAGTGTAGTAGTGTAGTAGTGTTCTCCTGTAGTGGTGTAGTAGTGTTCTCCTATAGTAGTGTAGTAGTGTTCTCCTGTAGTAGTGTAGTAGTGTAGTAGTGTAGTAGTGTAGTAGTTTTCTCCTCTAGTAGTGTAGTAGTGTTCTCCTGTAGTAGTGTAGTAGTGTAGTAGTCTAGTAGTGTTCTTCTGTAGTAGTGTAGTAGTGTTCTACTGTAGTAGTGTAGTAGTGTCCTCCTGTGGTAGTGTAGTAGTGTAGTAGTGTAGTAGTGTAGTAGTGTATTAGTGTTCTCCTGTAGTAGTGTAGTAGTGTTCTCCTGTAGTAGTGTAGTAGTGTTCTCCTGTAGTAGTGTAGTAGTGTTCTCTTGTAGTAGTGTAGTAGTGTTCTCCTGTGGTAGTCTAGTAGTGTAGTAGTGTAGTAGTGTAGTAGTGTCCTCCTGTGGTAGTGTAGTAGTGTTCTCCTGTATTAGTGTAGTAGTGTAGTAGTGTAATAGTGTAGTAGTGTAGTAGTGTAGTAGTGTAGTAGTGTAGTAGTGTTCTCCTGTAGTAGTGTAGTAGTGTAGTAGTGTAGTAATGTTCTCCTGTAGTAGTGTAGTAGTGTTCTCAAGTAGTAGTGTAGTAGTGTAGTAGTGTAGTAGTATTATCATGTAGTAGTGTAGAAGTGTAGTAGTGTAATAGTGTTCTCCTGTAGTAGTGTAGTAGTGTTCTCCTATAGTAGTGTAGTAGTGTTCGCCTGTAGTAGTGTAGTAGTGTAGTAGTGTAGTAGTGTTCTCCTGTAGTGGTGTAGTAGTGTTCTCCTATAGTAGTGTAGTAGTGTTCTCCTGTAGTAGTGTAGTAGTGTAGTAGTGTAGTAGTGTAGTAGTTTTCTCCTCTAGTAGTGTAGTAGTGTTCTCCTGTAGTAGTGTAGTAGTGTAGTAGTCTAGTAGTGTTCTTCTGTAGTAGTGTAGTAGTGTTCTACTGTAGTAGTGTAATAGTGTCCTCCTGTGGTAGTGTAGTAGTGTAGTAGTGTAGTAGTGTAGTAGTGTTCTCCTGTAGTAGTGTAGTAGTGTTCTCCTGTAGTAGTGTAGTAGTGTTCTCCTGTAGTAGTGTAGTAGTGTTCTCTTGTAGTAGTGTAGTAGTGTTCTCCTGTGGTAGTCTAGTATTGTAGTAGTATAGTAGTGTAGTAGTGTCCTCCTGTGGTAGTGTAGTAGTGTTCTCCTGTATTAGTGTAGTAGTGTAGTAGTGTAGTAGTGTAGTAGTGTAGTAGTGTAGTAGTGTAGTATTGTTCTCCTGTAGTAATGTAGTAGTGTTCTCCTGTATTAGTGTAGTAGTGTAGTAGTGTAATAGTGTAGTAGTGTAGTAGTGTAGTAGTGTAGTAGTGTTCTCCTGTAGTAGTGTGGTAGTGTTCTCCTGTGGTAGTGTAGTAGTGTAGTAGTGTTTTATTGTAGTAGTGTTCTCCTGTAGTAGTGTAGTAGTGTTCTCCTTTAGTCGTGTAGTAGTGTAGTAGTGTAGTAGTCTAGTAGTGTTCTCCTGTAGTAGTGTAGTAGTGTTCTCCTGTAGTAGTGTAGTATTGTTTTCCTTTAGTAGTGTAGTAGTGTAGTAGTGTTCTTTTTTGGTAGTCTCGTAGTGTAGTAGTGTTCTCCTGTAGTAGTGTAGTAGTGTAGTAGCGTCCTGCTGTGGTAGTGTAGTAGTGTTCTCCTGTAGTAGTGTAGTAGTGTTCTCCTGTATTAGTGTAGTAGTGTAGTAGTGTTCTCCTGTAGTAGTGTAGTAGTGTTCTCCTGTGATAGTCTAGCAGTGTAGTAGTGTAGTAGTGTAGTAGTGTCCTCCTGTGGTAGTGTAGTAGTGTTCTCCTGAAGTACTGTAGTAGTGTTCTCCTGTATTAGTGTAGTAGTGTTCTCCTGTAGTAGTGTAGTAGTGTTCTCCTGTAGTAGTGTAGTAGTATTATCCTGTAGTAGTGTAGTAGTGTTCTGCTTTAGTAGTGTAGTATTGTAGTAGTGTTCTCCTGTGGTAGTGTATTAGTATTCTCCTGTAGTAGTGTAGTAGTGTTCTCCTGTGGTAGTGTAGTAGTGTTCTCCTGTGGTAGTGTAGTAGTGTAGTAATTTTCTCCTGTTGTAGTGTAGTAGTGTAGAAGTGTAATTGTGTAGCAGTGTAGTAGTGTAGTAGTGTTCTCCTGTAGTAGTGTAGTAGTGTTCTCCTGTGGTAGTGTAGTAGTGTTCTCCTGTAGTAGTGTAGTAGTGTAGTAGTTTTCTCCTGTAGTAGTGTAGTAGTGTAGAAGTGTAATAGTGTAGTAGTGTAGTAGTGTAGTAGTGTTCTCCTGTAGTAGTGTAGTAGTGTTCTCCTGTAGTAGTGTAGTAGTGTTCTCCTGTAGTAGTGGAGAAGTGTAGTAGTGTAGCAGTGTTCTCCTGTGGTAGTGTAGTAGTGTTCTCCTGTGGTAGTGTAGTAGTGTAGTAGTGTTCTCCTGTAGTAGTGTAGTAGTGTAGTAGTGTTCTCCTGTAGTAGTGTAGTAGTGTAGTAGTGTTCTCCTGTAGTAGTGTAGTAGTGTTCTCCTGTGGTAGTGTAGTAGTGTAGTAGTGTAGTAGTGAAGTAGTATTCTCCTGTAGTAGTGTAGTAGTATTCTCCTTTGGTAGTGTAGTAGTGTTCTCCTGTAGTAGTGGAGAAGTGTAGTAGTGTAGTGGTGTTCCCCTCTAGTAGTGTAGTAGTGTAGTAGTGTAGTAGTGTAGTAGTTTTCTCCTGTAGTTGTGTAGTAGTGTTCTCCTGTAGTAGTGTAGTAGTGTTCCCCTGTAGTAGTCTAGTAGTGTTCTCCTGTAGTAGTGTAGTAGTGTTCTCCTTTAGTAGTTTAGTAATGTTCTCCTGTAGTAGTGTAGTAGTGTTATCCTGTAGTTGTGTAGTAGTGTTCTCCTATAGTTGTGTAGTAGTGTAGTAGTGTTCTCCTGTAGTAGTGTAGTAGTGTAGTAGTGTTCTCCTGTAGTTGTGTAGTAGTGTAGTAGTGTTCTCCTGTAGTAGTGTAGTAGTGTTCTCCTTTAGTAGTGTAGTAATGTTCTCCTGTAGTAGTGTAGTAGTGTTATCCTATAGTAGTGTAGTAGTGTTCTCCTTTAGTAGTGTAGTAGTGTAGTAGTGTTCTCCTGTAGTAGTGGAGAAGTGTAGTAGTGTAGTAGTGTAGTAGTGTAGTAGTGTAGTAGTGTTCTCCTGTAGTAGTGTAGTAGTGTTCTCCTGTGGTAGTGTAGTAGTGTAGTAGTGTAGTAGTGAAGTAGTATTCTCCTGTAGTAGTGTAGTAGTATTCTCCTTTGGTAGTGTAGTAGTGTTCTCCTGTGGTAGTGTAGTAGTGTAGTAGTGTTCTCCTGTAGTAGTGGAGAAGTGTAGTAGTGTAGTGGTGTTCCCCTCTAGTAGTGTAGTAGTGTAGTAGTGTAGTAGTGTAGTAGTTTTCTCCTGTAGTTGTGTAGTAGTGTTCTCCTGTAGTAGTGTAGTAGTGTTCTCCTGTAGTAGTGTAGTAGTGTTCTCCTGTAGTAGTGTAGTAGTGTTCTCCTTTAGTAGTGTAGTAATGTTCTCCTGTAGTAGTGTAGTAGTGTTATCCTGTAGTTGTGTAGTAGTGTTCTCCTATAGTTGTGTAGTAGTGTAGTAGTGTTCTCCTGTAGTAATGTAGTAGTGTAGTAGTGTTCTCCTGTAGTTGTATAGTAGTGTAGTAGTGTTCTCCTGTAGTAGTGTAGTAGTGTTCTCCTTTAGTAGTGTAGTAGTGTTCTCCTGTAGTAGTGTAGTAGTGT